>NC_141613.1:28366094-28666094 GCF_047967505.1 Dipteris shenzhenensis
TTTCCCCAATCAATGGTGTTCCATGCTCAGACTTTTTTAACACACCCTTGTCTAATAATTGGTAAAAATTATCATAGAAATAGATGCTTGATTGAGCAAGCTGTGTTGTGGATCTACCTGAATATTGTAATTTCCCTATAGATCCATGTAACATATTCCTGAATCCTAAAATGCATTTTGTTGGTTGCCACTACTCACAGGATGAAGAGTATATCTCTGAAGGAAAAGAAAAATGAAGTGAGACAAACAAAAAGCAAAAAATTTTGAGTTATTTTATATAAACTCTCAAGGAAGTCCCTCAATTTTGTCTATGCTATGGAAGATAGTTTGGATGATGCAAACAAGACAAGCTCTTTATGCATGTACACATGTTGAATGGATATTTCCATGTTTGATTTCTTTCGTCCTTTCTTCTAAATTCCTTCACTTTACCCTTCCAAGATGTCAAAAATGTGTTGCTTGATTACCTTTTTCTTCTTCTATTGGGTTGTATTAGCACCCAGCTTCCCTTTGATAAGCTCAATGTTTGCCCATGACCTTCAATAGTGATCTTGTTTGGCAATTTCTATAAAAGAAATAGAAGATACAGGTTGGCGAGGTAAAGGCCTCAGATTTATATCTTCATCCTCACCACTTTGATCGACAAAATGTTTTTTACAAGTGTGGTAAAGAGCCATTGAAAAGCTTAAAAAGATAATCTAACCCTAAGATGCAAAGACCTAGGAATTCAAAGCAACAGATCCACAGCACAATCTAAGTCTCGAGCACCTAAAATTCAAAGATATAAATGGATAATGCAAAGAGAAAAAGTTATATCTATTTAGTTCAGTGGTGACTCACGTGTCATGGGGATCTTACAGGAATGCCAATCGCGCACTCCTCCAAGCTACTCTGGGTTGAGAGCAATGCATGCAAATGCCATCCACTAGTGTCCCTCTAGCGACTCTTGGCTTGTTGCGATAGTGAATCCATAAGGAGATAAAGAGAGAGGGGAGAGGGAAGTGGAGAAAGGATAAGAGGAGAAGAAGATGAGAAGAGAAGAAGAGAATATGGCATTCACAAAAGGCACTATGAGGGAACAAGAGACAAGTCCAAAGAGGAGAAGGAAAGCCTGTATTCCAATGTATGCAAACAACAAGTGAAGACCAAAGTCAACCATTTGGCCACCTTTTTGGCCAACCCTATTCCCTTTATACCACTATCTTTCCTCATACTTTACAATCAACTTGGCTCCAAGACACAATATTAGCTCTATGGACTTGCCACGATCCATCAAATGACATTGCCAACTAATGATAGTTAACATGCCCCCCTTCCTATTCTTGATTCAGTCCCCTAGATCATGGAATCATGGTTGTTGGAGTGGTTGATGAAGATCATTCATGGAAAGGTCATGGTTGTTAGCATGGCCTAAGTGATTGCAATGGCTAGATGTTGGGTGGATGGATTTGGAGCCAAGTATTTGTGATGATTCAAAGAAAGAGAAAGGAATAGAAAATTCTAAGATTTAAGTTAGTAGGAACAAGGTGTCTATAGGGATTGATCTAAGATCCTAATGGTGTTAGTGTTAGCAAAATTAGTACAAAGTATTCTCGTGCTCCTCCTTAAGTCCCATACTTGACTTGAGTGGGATTTTTATTGGATTCTCATCAAACTATGTCTTTGATATGTCATGTTGTAAGTCCAAAGTTTTGCATGACATTTTGTCTTGTCTTGCATCTCTTCATAGAGCTGCACATCATCATCAAAAACTAGATTACATTACATTGAGGACTTTGCTTGGTAGTTTCTTTGAGCTCAATAAGGTTGTGGCAATCTGGAGCTTTATTTGTTTGAGTCATCAAATTTGAGAGGAGCCTAATAATACACCATACAAACTTTATAACACACTGACTTATTAACATAGTGACTTGGTAATACAATGACTTGATAACACTGTGACTTCTTAACGTGGTGACCTGATAATGCAGTGACTTGATAACACTAACGTAGCGACACATAGAGGCATAGTTTTGTCATCTTTTTTTGCCCTTTCCTTGATTTTTGGACATAGTGTTCAAGATTTTTATGTGTGGAGGGTGCTATACTACCCAATCTACCTACTCAATTAAAAAAACAAGAAGAAGAAATAAGTTTTGAAGGAAAAAATGGGGTGGTTTGCAAAAAAGGATAGTTTTCCCCTTCCAAACCACTTTGAAAATCACTCCTAGCATTATTTCTTAGTGTTTTTGTTGGGATATGCTATCATTACACCCTTAGCAATCACCCAATCTACCTTTCTACAAACTTTGAATACTTAAAAACCTAAAATCACTCCAAATTACTTTCAACACCTCTCTTTCACTCATAGCTTCCTATACACCAAAAGCCAATAACTGTATAATAAGCTTAGTCAATGTAGGGCAATAGGTGGGTAATAAGAGAAGCAAATGCAATGCAAAAGTGCACCTGGAACTCCCCAACAATAGTGCCAAAAATGTGGTGACTCACATGTCATGGGGATCTTGTAGGAATGTTGATGGAGTACTCCTACAAGCTACTCGAGGTTGAGAGCAATGCATGCAAATGCCATCCACTAGTGTCACTCTAGAGACTCTTGGATTTTTGTAATCATGAATCCATAAGGAGAAGAAGAGGGAGGGGAGAGGGAAGTGGAGAAGGGAGAGGAGGAGAAGAAATGGGGAAGAGGAGAAGAGAACATGGCATTCACAAAGAGAGAGAGAGAGAGGGGGGGGGGGAGGGGGAGGGAGGCAGGGGGGAAGGGGGGAGGGGGGAGGGGGGGGGAGGGGGGAGGGGAGGGGGAGGGGGAGGGGAGGGAGGGAGGGGGAGAGAGAGGGAGAGAGAGAGAGAGAGAGAGAGAAGAGGGGGGGGAGGGGGGGAGAGTTAGGGAGAGAGGGAGAGACAGAGACAGAGACAGAGATGGTCAAGAAATACTAGGACAAGAAAGTAGCAATTCACATTTGATTAACCTCTGCCCAAGAATCAATAGAGATATGAAATGATGATGTGTTAATGTTGGTGCTAGATGATGGTAAAAAAGGGGAAAGTTGGTGGAATTAGAAGCCCATCTTGTTTGAGCACATTGCCATCCCCAAAGAAAGGGAAATCCCAACTGATGCAATGCCAAACTCTATGTCTAGTGAAGACTTAGTCGTTGAAGAAGAGGCTAAGCCATCAAATAGAGGCATATAAAGATCAAGCTAGAGGAGGGAAGCAAGACAAATTGGCTTTCAATGCACCAACATGCCTATCGATGGTAGCCATGTGCATGCTAGCTATAGTGCACCCATTATTCATTGCTTGCCTACAAATGGCAGTAATGGACATGTTAGCTCCACCACACCCATTATTCGTTACTTTGCTGCAAATTGCACGAAACATGCCTTGAATGGGACCTTTATTGTGACCTTATTTGCACTCTCCTTTGATTCAAATGGCTTACATATTTGAAGAACTAGAGGATGTTCTTTATAAGGACAACATTATGTCCTTCCAACATTCCCCATTTGAAAATTCTCAGTTCTTCTTGGATTAGTCCTTGCACTTGAAATGGGTAGCATTAATATTTTCATGGAGGAAAAGAGCTTTCAATAAGGCTAGTGATGCATCCTTCATGAATAAGTAGGATGACCATTTTAGCATGCTTCTTTAATCCAGAGATGGGTTCATTGATTGAGATTTGGTTGCCCATCATGTACATGTAGCAATGTCAAGCATGCCCCTCATTATTCCATGAAAGGCATTCTCTTATACAAATGGGAAGGTATTCATAATGGAATATACTCTCCTAAAAAATTTAGTTGTTTCATGGATTGTGCTCATGAATAAGGGAAATCAAATTTCTTTGCATGCAATGAAGGTAGCAATGTGGATATTGTGAGCTTAGAGGAGTAAAGAGTTTCTAGGGTTTTGCATTTGAATTCTTCATTTCTTTATTGATTTTGTGATCAAGCTACAATTTCATGTCTCTCATTACTACATTGCCAAACTCGAGCAATCTCTAAATAAAGCATCTTCTTCAAGTCTCTAGGATTCCTATCAATTATGATGGTGATTGCATGTTTGGTTTACTAGAAAATGATGAGAAAGAAAAATCAATGAATGGAATGACAAGCATGGAAACTCATCCTTGGGTTTCATACACTTAACATCAATTCCTAGTTTCTTGAGTGACATTCAAGTCTCCTCATGTGTGTATCTTTTGAGTGCGCGATTGCAATATGGTCATTTTGGGCTATTGGTCCAACTAATAGATCAAAGTTCAAGGTAAGAATTCGCACTATTTGCTCATGGGACATCATTGAGGTTCTACTACTTCTGTAGTGAAAATTGAACATGTACTAGGGCATGCAAAGCAAAAATATATTATGTTATCCCAATAAACATTTGCTACACTAAGATAGCAATACACATTGTCCATCATTCCCATGAAATAGGGCATGGAGAGTCCATAACCTTGAGAAGGCAAAAGGTATTGTGGGTGAGTAAGTGAAAAAGTTTCCTACTAATAGAAAAAATAAAATCAAAAAAGTTGTGGCCCCACGACAAGGACATCATAATGCAATTAATTTTGTCTCTCAAAGATTCAAATATAGACATGATAGGCATAGAATAATTGAAAGTATTTCTAGAATCATAGACAAAATGGCCAAGAACAAGAATATCATAATGTAATAAATATTGTCTCTCAAAGATTCAAATATAGACATGATAGGCATAGAAGAATTGAACAATGTATGTCTAGAATCAAAAACTTTTTGTAGAAAATTTTCTTTTACAAAGAATTTTTTTCTAGAAATCAATGAAGGTAAGCTCTACAATTTCCAAGAATTGTTATTTTGTTTGACAAAAGTGCATATGCAAGCTTCAAAAGTGACTTGATGAATCTTAGGGTGTGTGATAACCCCTACTAGTGAATCTATAGATGCACTGTTGAAGATGAAATGACAATGGAATATGATTACTTCCAACGATCCATATTCTCAAGATATCTACTAGATGTGGACAAGGAGAAGCTTTATTTTCAAATGTTGATAATGACTCCTAAATCTAGAGTTGATTCAATGATGTGCATGCAACCTAGAAGGGATTTGAGTAATGTATGCCTTGACCATGTCATAGAAGTGCACACATTGACCAGAATTGGAGCCCATCTCTATGACCCTAGGTGAGAATGGATGCTATCTATGGGATTTTTTGGTTAAACTCGGATTTACATCAACTTTTAAATCATGCCTTGTTGATTAAATTGTGCAAGATTTGGGAACAATAGTTGTATATAATATGAAGCTAGAAAGACATAGTGGCACAATTTAAATTTTACGAGATGTTGAAAAATCTGATAAGAAGGCATAAAATGGTAGTTTTGAGTTGTTATCACAAATTGAAGAGATGTTAGATATGTTTATGGAAGCAACATGGACTCCCCCTTGGAAGGTAGAGACAAATCAAGTAACGGAAGAAGACACAGTAGCACATTGTCAAGGAGCCAAAACAAAGGCATATTCAACTGTGTGAGAATTGGAGAAACATTGCTTACAAATAAAACTGCACATTACAATGGAATGAAAGATGTGGGGCACAATAGCATTTGACATTCAAGACCTTGACTATTTTTTGTCTTGATGGCATATCTAGCTCTCCTATTGGGGTCACTACATGCACTCAGTGATCTTGATTTGTTTTCAAGATCATTCTCCATTGCATATAAAAAATGTTGGCAATTGGACGACTATGGAATTGTTATCTAAATAGGTTTTGGGGTGTGTCATATTTGGATGCAAACTTTTGGTGAATTTGTAAAGATTTCATGGTTGTGTGAATAGTTGGCTTGCAATAGAGGGATAGGCAATTGAAATTAGCATCATATATGCAGCTTTTGTGGAAAATATGGTTAACTCTATATTGCAAAGTTCTCATTGGCTATTTGAATAAGAGAGAGACACTTTGGATCAACTCCAAGTATGGAGAAGCTAATAAAGGCAGAACAAATGCTCTTAAGGGCAAAGATTTTGTCAATGTTCTTGATGACATGGTGAAGTATGTGTCCTTGTCAAATGGCAAGCGTCTCATGTCTAGTGATCATATGAGCAAACAAAGCAAACACACAATCTTGGAGTGGATGAAAGAAAATCCTATAAAGGGATATTTGGGGTCTCAAAAGGGCCTTGCATTAGTGTTCCTTAGCCTTTTAGGATAGGAATAGGGGGGAGTTCAGATGGACCAATGGGAGTGCTCCTTTTTGTGGGCCGATGGCATGTTGGGGTGGCACATTTGCATTCATAACGAAAGCTCCCATTGTCTCCTCATCTTAATCATGGGGTCATCCAACCCATTCCCCACTCCCAAATCCATGCTTGACCCTCCCCACTCCACTTCCACATTGCACCTATCCCAAATCTGCCCCACTCTCTTACTATGGTGGCTATGGTGGCCCCTATGGATGAGATCATCTCCAAGCTACACTTTCTTTGTCCTACTACTTGTGTGTCCCTTTTCTACTCCTTTGCTTAGGTCTGGTAATAGCCTATATCACCTCTTGCACTTGCTCTACTAACCCCCTCTCCCTCCAAGTTGCAATCTCTAGATCTTCTTCTCTCTACCTCCGTTCTATCATGTGTTGCACACTTATCACCCACCATCTTAGTCATTATGTATCCTCTCTAGTTTTGGAGTTTCCAAGTCCTTTGGACTCTCTTCTCCTATGTTGTATCTCCATTCCTATGGTTTTTTCTCCAGCCTCACTATATTGCTCTATTGGCGTCTTTTTTCTATAATGTCCTCCTTGCATTGTTGGTCCTCTTGAGTTGCTCTTCAATGGCAAAAAGCTTCATCTATACCTATTCATTGGTTCATTTTTTGTGCAAGTATGGTGGCGAACATCTCCACGTGACCGTGTAATGTTGTGCCTAGTTGTATGTTCAACAACACCAATTGCATTGGGTAGCCATGAGAGGATTTTCTTGCATGAATGGAAGCTCTTCTATGCTATATAACATTCTTTATGACATGGCTATAATGATTCTATATGAAAATTTTATGTTGGGTTTGCTCCACTATGTAGTATTAATGGTGGTAAATGTATTTCTTTGGACTTTGAAAAGTGCAAACCAATGGAGTCTTTCATATGAAAGTTGACTACAATTCATGGAGAGGTGGATAAGTAAATGCATGCTGAGACAAGCATTATTCTTTGCAAAAGAGTAAATGTGTATTAGTATAATGAAACCTACGGGGAGAAAGGACACTATGGTCATGTTCAAAATTTTCCACCACCACAACTTCAATACATGGAGTGTGACATGGCAAACAGAAGAACGATGCAATCATATAAAAAGAGGATCTCAAAGGATGTGAGCATGGCCATGAAGTTCACATTCGGCTCCAAATGGGCAAGGTAGTCTTGGATCATGCCACTTCACATTTTGTTTCTTATTTTCAAAATATCCAAATGCATAGAACAAAACACTATTTGGTCATGCAAATGCATAGGTGAAAGCTCTCTTGGTACTTTACTAGGGGGACTTCGGGGAGTAGGTAGGGTGAATAGGAGGGTGATGTGTTTCAATATCATGAATGTAAGGACAACATTGTATTAGGTGCCACATTTCAGAATAGATATTATAGTTGGCTCTTTAGTATAAAAGGTAGAACAAAATATGTAGCCATTGGCTTCACCTTGATGCAAATGATGATGGCAATACATCGGTATGTTAACCTATTGAGCTTGATGTGGGAGATGCAAAGAATATGATTGTCATATCACAACAATGGTCATGGTGGATGGTTTTTAAAATCCTTTCAATTTCATCTTGAATGGACAAAGGGTCTAAAGCATTTCATGGTCAATGTCAATGCCATCCCTTTTGCACATTGAATTAGGATGAAATTATTTTGTACTTGCTTAGGAATTTTCTAAGTATGTAGATCAAGCGAGAGGTTGGAATGTTCTAAGACTTGGGTGTCTATGACCATGTCTTTACTATGTGGTTTCATGTCTCAAGTATTCAAAATTCTTAATGTAATAATTTATTTAAATTTCACTATCTTTAGGATTTTGTACTATTTATTTATAAGATGCTTGATATTAGGGTTTTTTTTCACTATATAAGGGTGAAAGATGCATTTATTATTCACTTTTACTCTTTGTCAACTAGAATTTTCCTAATCATTCTAGTCCCTCCTTTGCTCTAGCACCCCTTTTGCTACTATCACTAACATTCGGCTATCGATGGATTCAAGACAAGTATCATTTTGTGACTTCAACTTACACACATCCCATGATAGAGAGGATGATCTTTCTCCCTTATTTTGTAAGACATTAGACGTCCTAAGAAACATACCAAGAATCACAAGAGGAGTTCCATGATCCCATCAAGTAAATGCAAGATTTTATTATGGATTTTTTATATCAACTTTAATGAGTCTCCAATGCGATGGATTCCTATGAGCCCATTTTGTAAAGTTCTTTCATTTTTTTGCCAGTTTCTAGAAGATTATTATATAGAAGTTGATATTGGCATTCTTGTAGTCTTGGTGATCGTAGGAAATCCAAGCAATAGGTTCCTCTTATCAAAAAAAATGTTATTTTCCCTTCTTTGAAAGGCCAACAAGAATGAGGCCTCCCCACACACTACATCATCTAACCCTTCTACCAAGATCTTAGTCCCTCAAGATGACTCTGACATCTATAAGAAAAGCCATTGACTAAGAAAATGATGAGAGGAATGCAATAAAATCCTTGTAATTACTCTAGAATAGTACCAAGGAGATCCCATTTGGCTTCACAAGAGGCCAGATTTTCTTTTTATGTCACAATTCTACTTGCCTAAAAAGTATTCTTTTGGGTCAAATTTGGAAGGAGTGTTTTAGTATGTCCCTTAGATCAATCTATAATCAAGGGCCTAAAATTGTACACTTGGCTTAAGGAGAGCTCACAAAAGTTTGCTTTTCTAGAAAGCACATTTCAAACCCTTGGATCTTCATAAAGATCAATGCTTATAATCACGACACATGGCTTAACGAGGGCTTAGAAAAGGAAAACTTCCTTCTAAGCAGCCTACCATAACAAGTTGAGTGACTTTTGTCATTCATAAGGCCTGCCTAGACGGAGTTAGAGGCGATGGAGGAGCACAGGTGCAGCTTCTTGGCTGCATTGTGATAATGTGGGCATGGAGATCGAGAGTGGGGAGAGCTTGAGAGAGAGAGAGAGGGCCTTGAAATAGAAATGAGAAAAAGAGGGAAAAATTGGAGGCAAGCGTGGAACAAAATAGTATTTACAAAATAAAACTAAGAAAATGATTTTTTGCTTTGGAAGCAGCCCTTGGCTTCACTAAGGCCTCCCTATGGTAGGCCAGAAAAGAAATGTACAAGTCACGTTTCTATGGAAAGGTTCAAACATCAAATGCAAACCCTTGCAAGGGTGTTACAAGCTTCATTTTTCAAGCCAAAAAAGGCAGTAACGGTCTGAATTTCATCTAAACATTTGACTATTGGTATTCTAGATCTTGGTAATCTGTGAAAACTATATCATTCCTATGTTCCCATATACACATCAAAACTAAAGCTCTAATTGGTTGAAGCGTCTGATAAAGTAACCCATTGTGCTCCTTATCACTTAGCAAGGCAGTTTTCCACTTGAGTTTCACCTGTATATGCATCTCTACCAACTTCTTCTCAATTGCCTTCCAACATTCTCTAGATACATGACACTCCCACAGTATGTGCATGTGTGTCTCCCTGAAGTTATTGCAGAACGGACATTCAGGCAATATTCTTGGGTCCCATTTAGCCAGTCTTGCTCTAGTAGGGAGCTTACCCATTATCACCCGCCATAAAAGGAAATTCAATTTGAAGGAGGGAGTCGATTTCCAGCTCCTCCGTAGTCTCATTTCCCAAGCGGGCCTTGTGTCCACCATCGACACATGAAACTTCCAATGGGCCTTTGCCACCAGGGCAGCACCATTGCCTTGTCGTTATTTGAAGTCTTGTAGAGTTAGTTTAGAGAAGTACTTCCCTGTCTTCCATAGGAAACGGGTGAAGTTCTTAGTCTCCGTGTATACGGCTCGTTGGCCAGTCCGTTTTCAATTTGTTCATCAAGTATTGCATGAACCGCTCCTCTGCTCTGGAAAGCTCATACCTTCTGGTTAACTGATTCACTTCGATCCACTTCCTTAGTGGAACATCGGGATGAATAAGAAGACCAACTCAGAGAACGAAGAGAGCATCTTTGATAGTACTCGGCTATCATTCCAAAGGGATTGCATCGAGAAAGATATGAAGGAAGGAGACCAACTATAGCTGATGGACAAATAACCACCCATTGAGAAGAGCGGCATGCTTCTAATGGAGAGAGATTCCATCGAAGAACCAAGGTGAATGTGGAGCAACTAAGGCAGTTTGCCCGAGTTTCTCTCACAATAGATAGAAATTCTACTTGGCCAACAAGCGTATGTCAAACTGTATCTTTGAGGATTGAAGACATCACCAACTGATTCAAGGAGAGTCTACAACAACCTCACACCCATGAAAGCGGTTATGATGGGTGGAAGGATAGTGAAGGACTTAAAAAATTGGGCATTCGAGGTTATCCGGGTAACAATGAGAAATGATGTAACAAGTGTTCCAAGGGTGGACATGTGGAAGAGAAATGCAAGACGAAATATTGTAATACCTGCACCAAGTTTGGGAATGATGACTCAGATTGTTGATTCAATGGTAAAATGCCGAGTGTCAGCAAACCAAGTAGCGAGATTGATGCTTGACACCGAGCGGCAAACCACCACGCCCCAAGCAAGATGATAAACCATTCTAACTATCCAATATGGGTTGAACATTTGAAGTTCCTTAAGAATAACATGGAAAGGAAAGAAGTGGATCCAGAATGTTGAGAAGTTGTAGCCAAGTTGCCACCAGATGCAGTTGATGCCTAAGTGGTCACTCGGTCAAAAGGATTAGTGACAACCACCAAAGATATAGATGCCTCAAACATATACATACAATTGGAAGGCTCAAAAGGAGTTGGCAGCCAGAATTGCACGAGAGTTGAAGGGAAAGCTCTAGCAATAGAATTGCCTAAGCAAACTTAGCAATCTATCACCAAGAGAAGGGAAACCTCAAAAACTAAGACAAATGAAATAGAACCGAGTGCTTCACAAGAATATTGTGTAGAGCTAGCCTGAGCATGGGAAACATTTAAGAGTATGCAAGTTAGTTTGACACTTGCCGACTTAATGCGAATAGCTCCCTACCGCCTCATGATTCTTTGATTTTCAGATCAAGGAATCATCCGAGCAACAAAAAGAGGTGCAATCCATAGCCACTATATGTGTAGGCTGTGATTGATACTTTGGTAGTTGATGAAGAAGTTCCAGTGATCACCATCAAGGTTAAGAAACAACCATACCAGGAGTAATAGTGGATGAAGTTTTAGGAGTCAACATCATCTGTGAAGAGATTGCTCAGAGACTGAAGTTCAAGTCATATAAGCCATCACTTTTTTGAGTGCACATGGTAGATCAATGACCAGTTGTCCCCAAAGGTATGTTGCAGGATGTGATCATCTCTATAGGTGGCATCTACCATACTGTTAGCTTTATTGTGATTGTGAGGGAACATCATACTTTTCCAATATTATTGAGATGACCCTGGCTAAAAAGTGCCAAAGTACTCCATGACTAGGATGCAAAAGAGATGATCATCAAGATAGATGGTCAAGATGTGTGTATACCGACCAACCCTTGGAAGGTCCCGAGTTGTTGTCGACTAAAGAATCTAGAGGTCACACATCCATTTCCTTAGGATGTTTAGTCACGATTGATGGAGTTACATATCGTACCTATGGGTGTGATTGACATCTACTAAGTGTTTGTAGACATTAAACATAAGCTAAAGGATGAGCAAATTGCCAAGCAAAAAGATATATTCCCAAGTAACTTTACTGAGTATATTGAAGGGGAACGACAGATTGCTGAGGTGCCAGTGACTATAACTACTGTTGAATAGTTGGTTCTAGAGACAACATAAGAATTGATCCTTGGAACACAAGATCACCGTACTATTGTAGTGGTAAGTGCCAATCTTTCTTCTGAGCAACTCAGAATGATAAGAGATTTGTTTGCATGATACAAGGATGTGTTTGCATGGAGTTACACAAACTTACGAGGATTCCAATGGTCCCATGTGGTGTGACCCTATTTTTGGAGTGCTAAAGAAGTTGAATCGTTCCTTTTTGCTTTTGGACCAATTCTGCTTTGGA
Organism: Dipteris shenzhenensis; assembly: GCF_047967505.1. NCBI lineage: Eukaryota > Viridiplantae > Streptophyta > Polypodiopsida > Gleicheniales > Dipteridaceae > Dipteris > Dipteris shenzhenensis. Next base: position 28,378,351 of record NC_141613.1, read on the forward strand.
TAGCAAGACTCAAGAAGAAGTTGCAGTCAAGAAAATACCATCCATCTTTGAGAACAAAATTGATGCTAAAAGAATTCCACGAGAGATCAAATATGCCTAGCACCTTGATCATGAAAAATATACATCCGGCACCTTGATCATGAAAAATGTGAGTGGAAATCTATGCTAGGCTTCATTGGTACTTCAAGTACTGGTGCGGAGGACATATATCTTGGAAGAAGACACTGACTCACGGAAGGGCTACAATTAGACTCCGTGCCCAAACCTCGAGCTTTGTTGTGTGTCGATAGAGATGGCCTATGGGTACAAAGCTCAGTACCATGGAGTTGTCATCAAAATGTTGTTATGATAGCGCATGATGGGACTGGGAATGACGGCAAGAAGAAATAGATTAGATGGCACTGCAAGGGATCAATTTGCCATTGGCATTTAGGGGCAGGAGCAACGCAAATCTAAATGATTTTTTTGGGGAAACTTTCAAAGAACCAACTAGAGTGAGGGCTTCAAGCACCCAATTATTGAAAACAACGATTGACACCTTTGATTGAAGAATCGATTGATGACTCAAACCATAAGATTGAAGACTCGAATCAGCCATTGAAAGAGGATTGAAAGGAAGACTCTCGATCTTGATTTAAAAAATAGCAAGAATTTCCTTTAGAGAGCAGGAATTTCATTCTTACGCACGGATTTTCTTTAGCATAATTTCGTTTGAGTGCAAGGGGTTTCCCTCATAAAAATTTTCTTCTTATGTAGAATTTCTTTAACTTTTACAAGGATTTCCTTTACCAAGATTTCTTCAGCTTAATAAGAGTAGCAACTACCAAAGACAGTATATCCGGACAAGTCTACAAGTTCAAATTATAAAAATAAAAATACTTAATGCCCTTACTTCAAAATCAATGATGAAATTATAGAAATATGATGCAGCGGAGAGATCGTTTGACAACAACGATTGCCAATCTTCCAAAGGCCAAAGATGAATTCTCGCAATTCTGCTCTTAATGTATCGACCCGATAACCAAAGAATAGACACAATAGAGCATAACACAAATTTCGTATCAGATACAACTGATGGTGCTATCCACCCGTGCGCTCTCCAGTAGAGCTTCTCGATGGTAATCTAGACAAACTCTGGATGGAGAAGGACTTGAGGTAGGGGTATTGGCATTCGAAGGTGAGGCTTGAGAAGTGGCCTCCTTATATAGCCCTTCGTAGTAGACCAATTCCACCACATTGGTGGGCTAGCAATGGCACATGCATATTGACTTAGCACAGTGTGTGACTAAGTGTGAGGATAGTGGCACATGTTTGCTTGAATTTCGCCACCGGGAAAAAACCATTGACCATCGACCATCTATCACACGCACGTAAGCAAATTCACACGCAAATGCTCGCACGCATGCAACAGACGGCATACTATCGGCATTGAGGATGTTTGTCAAGCTAGCAATTTGTCACATAATTGGAGTTGCACAACAATCTAGGGTATGTATTGAGGAGGATGTTCCATGTGGAGGATGACCGTTTGATGAAAGTAATTTGACCATAAGATGAGCATTTTCTAGTACCTATTTAAAATCAAAGACCTTGATTCTTTTATGTACCAGCATCTTTTATACTCTCTACATTTGACACAATGAGCACTATTGAGCTGGCGGTGAACAAAGCTTTGGGTGGCTACGAGTCATTCTGCTCTGTGGGTGTTGGAACTTACACTCTGAGTGACTATTCGACATCTAATTTCCACCGCAAAACCACAAATAGATTCACATTTGCGCCACTTCTTCAAGTGTTCGTGCATCATCAACAAGCATTGACGAAATTTGCATGGGAGATTGCCTTTGAGCTGCGTGAAATTGTATGCTTTATCTTTTTAAATGCCATTATATCGTTCTTGCTTTATAAAACGGGTCGTATTGGGAATTGGTGTCGACACATTGAGGTAAGGTAGCTTCTCCAATCTAGAATTCATGTGCCACTAGCAATATTGGTGTCCAAGACAATCAAGTGTTGCTAGTGTAAAGGTGGGAATGTGCCAGGCATGTTTTTCTCCCAATGTTTGAATTCGTAAATGCAACCCAGACAATCGAAGGTTTTTTGCTCAGCTCAGCGCCCTTGAAGATGCCATCAACGATGTTCACAAGTCTATCAAGAATGTCAAGTTACAGGCACAAATCTCCACAATCATACCTTCTTTTAGGTTTAGCTCGTTGTGCAATCCTCCAGCTGTTTTGGGGTCAATGGGGATACTTATTGTCTTGCTACATGTTCGGTGCTTGACATCTCTTGCTTTCAAGCAATGTGGCAACATTTTGATCTTATAGAAAACATCATTGTCTTGTCTATCTTTGGACGTGTTTGTGTAAAAGAGGTGCGGGATAGCTTCTTTGTCGTCTGGCTATCTACAATATGCATTATTAATTTGTTCAATGTCTTCAAGTGTTTGCCTCCCCCAATGCGTATTCAGTTCAACTGTTCTAAGAATGTTGTGTTCTCTTGGCACATAGGCATTGTGAGCTTGTAGTAAAGAACATGTCATTCTAGATGCTAGGCGCTATTGCCAATGTCGATGGCTTAGAGGAGAAATTTGTCTTTTGGTGGGCTTGCTTGACAAAGGTCACCACACAAGAGTACGTCCAACCTGCCACATGGCTATGAGTGGTTGTCCATGATCTCACGCATTCTTATGTCTGCAGTAGCAATGAATATGTTTTGCCCCATCAATGAAACTTCATCGAACACAATCAGCTTGAGGCCTTTGTACGTAAGGGAAAGTGCTGCAAGCTTTTCATTGGATAGGCTTTTGTATGATGAAGCTAGCAGTAGCAAGTGCAATGTGGAATGGATTGTTAAGCCACCATGTTATAAGCAACTTTTCTAGCGTATGCGAGCAACAAGGCTTTGGGCAAGTCTACACTTGAACCTTGCATGTGTGAGTTAGTGCTTGTACTAGTCACATCAAAGTAAACATCTTGCCAATGCCAGCATTGCTAGACAAAAACAAGCAAAAAAGAACTAGATGGGAACATGAGTTTTTTTAATAGCACGTCGTCTACAAGCAATTGTTGCATCAAGTTGAGCCGATGTAGTTGGTTGAGGTATTCAATGTCGGGCATCAGTCTGTAGGTGAAATGCTCTGGCCGATGGAAAGCAGGCTCCTTCACTGGCAAGTTCAACTCTATGCGAAGGTCGAACTCATAAGGGCTGACTGTGACCTCATCTTGGGAGAATCATGTTGAAGAACAAAGGTTTGAGCTTTTCCAACGATTGAAAACCAAGATGTGCTTATTGAATTTGGATCTGTTCATTTCAATCGTGTCTTGTTCGTGGATGTACATGTCATGCCATATGGGGAAGCTCTTGCTTAGGACATGCTCATTATAATGGAAGGGCAAGTATAGTAGACAAAGTTCCCTATAGTGGTCTTCTCCGGGTCTTTCGCCTTGTGATAATTATTGAACCATATGACCCTTGGTCGTTTCTTTTTTTTGGATTGTCTAGCGTTAGAGTACATGCTAGTGTATTCAGCCAAGCAGATGCCATTCAATTGTTGTTGACTTCTCTTTGTGCATTTGCATTCTTTAGTCAAGCTTGTGTTTATGTAGCAAAACTCTCTTGTGCTTCTTGTGAGGGAAAGTAAGAGGGGCCAAGTACACTCCTTGTTGTGTGCTAATATGTTGTGTATTCAAGATCGCATTGTCAATTTGGTGCACACGCTCATTCTCCAGTGCATTGTTTGCTAAGCACAAAGTAAGTGCATTGCTAGCAACATCTACTGTGGCCTTGTCAGTTTTCATCATATATGATTTGTAGTACGTTGTAGCACCATGGGGATTAAAAGCGAGCTAGATGTCAGTATTGGCCTCCCAAAGGCATAACACAATGGCATTGAACTAGTTGGTGTAGATATCCTTGGGGTGCCTTCTAAGAAATAAAGTTGGTTGTGATATTCTACAACGCAATGCAAAGATGTACTTGACGTGTGACAACGAAAGCGCTTCAAGGAAGCTTTCAAAGTCTTGGAGTTTGTCACAATCTTTTTCCAAGAACTCTTGATTTGCTTGTATGTACCTTTATATGTCTCAATGTCTTTAGGATCCTCAAGTGGAAGCAAAATCTTAGTTGCTCTCATTGGAGGTCGAGGGAAGTTGAAGCAGCAAGTTTTGCCTTTTTTGTGCATGTCTTTTTATGCATTTGAATTTATTTTTCTTGTAAATCAAAGTAGAAGATACCATTGGTAATGTATTTGTCCACGAAGGCCTCAATTTCCTTATTCAATGCTTTTCCATATATTGGGGCATTTTCAATCCAAAGCAAGCCATGGTCATGCTAGCTTCCTTTGTTTTAGAACTCAGTGATGTGAAGAAGAAATCCACAATTTTGCCAAGAATTGTTGGATCACATCTAAGGACACGCTTGATCGATTGAAATCTGTGGACATAGGTGCAAGGCCATGTGCTTTGATGCCCTTATAAGAGGAACTAAAAAAGGTAGGGGACCATATACATGAAGTCATCATGGCCATCTTTGAGATCACCAGTGCCATTGATTTGATTTTGTTGAGATGGGAGGAGACTATATTCGTTCAATAGCTCTCTACTTACACATGACTAGTTAAATAATGTCCTTTTCAACTACATAAAGATGTGCTTTACCTTTGTGTTGTTACATCACTTTTGGAATTTATCCTTTATTGAAATTTTATATAAAATAGCTTCTATTATATATTTGTAATGCTAACGATTAATTTTTCCCTATCCTTAAGTGCCACTTGCTATGCTTGGGTGGAAGTGCTATTCATGTATTATGTGTATAGCACTACTCAATGCTTGAGATTCCTTATTGCAAAACTTTTGTGCTCATGTTCCTACAAGTCCACCTTCAGAGGGTCCTTCTAAACCTTCCTCTAAAACCTTATTTTCTTTAATCAAGATCAAGTGATCATTCTATTGAGCACTTGGCTCTTATAGCCTTTATCTCTCTTTGTGAGCATTGCTACTTTGTGTATTGGCCTTTTACATAAAGCACTCTTGTCTTCTCAGGTGATGATTTCTTGCATAGCTCCTTTATGCGACCAAATTTCTCAAAGATCTCTCTAGTGATTAATTGTATTGTGAGACTTATATAGCCTTAGACTTTGCTTTCTTGTATGTTTACCTCAGCCTTTGCTAGGCTAATCACATTTCAGGCCTACGCATGCACAGGCATGCATGTGCATGCACATGTGCACACGCCACTCCAAGCTGCCACATGTCCTCATTTTTTCCCTCAGGTCCATGGTTAATTGGTTAGAGATATTCATATATTGTATGTGCACCCATGCGCACGTGCACACACACACACACACACACAAAATTACAAATATTTCTTAGGTAGCTTGGCCCCTTCCCGATATGTTGTGAGTAATCTAAGGTGCATATGAGCTTGGCTTTGACTACATGCACACCTTATGGTCTCATATGCAACTTTATGGATCCTTATCATTTTGATATGGCACCTTCTAAATCCTCATACTCTATATGACATCAAAAAATCCTTATTTTATAGTTTGAGGTCTCATATGCCACCTTATATCCAAGCTCTTATGGTCTCATATGCCACCCTACCAATCCTTATGGTACCTTACCAAACCATTACGAGACCTTACATGTCTATAAATATCACGAGTCTTCAAGGACATATGTGGGTCCCTATGAGTCCTAATCATGGGTCATAACCATTCAAATACATCGTAATGGGCCTTGTAAGATGTTAATAGGTCTATCTTTGCAAATCATAGGAGTTTGTATGCCTCATTGTGATTCTTATGGATTCGTTTATGCATAGGTTGTCCAGGTTCACACAGGGACCCTAACTAATCCCTATGGACTTTGAGCTTCTCTAATAAGCATTATAAAAATGAATGTCCTAATAAGGATACCTCTTAAGGCATTGATATATGCTTGTATAATCATGGATTTATTACTTAATGTTTCATTTGAAATATGTTTGCAAGTAAAGTGGATCTGAAAGGGGAGCATAGATAAAGGAAGCACTCTCATTCCTAAGTGCAAAGATGAAGAAAACTTGGCTGGTTTGATGCCTCGCCGTAGTCCCTTTGCCCTTGGAGGCTGATGAGGATTCTCATCTATTTTGTATTTCTTATGTATGCTATAGGATAACTACACAATCTTGGGTGAAATGTGAATGTCTAATGTGAGCTATAAGGTACTCAATTGCTACCATTTAATTGCTTTCTAGTTTGATTAGAAAGGTTGGATAATCTATTCCATATAGTGGTACCAAGACCACCTATGGGCCTACCTAGTGCAAGGAGTAAGGAATACAAAGTGGGTAAAAGATCTTGATTTGGATTAAGGATCATTATGAGAATAGAGGACGTGAGATAAGAAATTAGTCATAGAGCTGCAAAAAGAGGTATTGGAGGCTACAAAGTGGAGGATGTTGCTCGAGCAAATTATTTGTTTGTTTGTTTGCCCCCCCCCAACAACAATGACAAAAAAGAGAGTAGTGTATTATACCAGAAAAGACCAATTACAAAACTCAGCGGAATCTAGTGGGCCACATACCCTTAGCCCACACTACATCCAACAAAACTAGGCTAAAACCTAGTCCAAGAGCTAATCAAAATCAAGTTCCTACCAATCACAGTCTCCCTTAGAGTCAACACTCAACCCAGGATCCCTTTGACTTGCTTTAGTATGGCTATCTCTCTATACCCTACTCTTTCTACCATGCTAAAGATAAGGCTATTTTTGAACTCCCACCTTGCAATGAGAACAAGGCATGTACGTACGGCCAACAAGGTGCAAGAGATGATGGGAGGAAACCATCCTCACCAAGAAGAACCCATCTCCACTTTGGGCCGATGTAAAACTTTACCATAATGCTAGATTTGCCATAATGCTCGATTTGTGAATTGCTCTTTCTACCTTCCTTCAGACCTCTCTGGTGATAGGGCTATACCAGATGAGGTGGCTCATCATCTCAACCACCTTATTGCAAATCGGGCAAACCGGGGATATGGGTAGGTGTTTCAAGAGCCTCCCTTTAGTGGATAACCACACTGATGAATTGCCTTCCATAGTAAGAACCAGGCCTTACTTGATACACAGTTCTTCCAAATATCACAGAGTCTTTGACGCCACCACAATTGGTCTCTGTACAACACCCATTTTCTATTCAGCTCAAGAATCAGTTTGACCCTTTCTAGAGAAGGTGGTGATACACAATCTAGGCCCAGGTTCTCCTGAGGCATGACTTTCTGATGGTCCATTGATCTTCTCTACAGTGCAAGGAGGTCACAGTGTTCATCGGCCATCCCTCAGGTATTCGATAAAGAACTAACCTCACCAGGTCCTTCTCACCATCCGAGAGGTGCACCCGCTCATTAAGCTGCTCCACTGAGAGCCAATATGTAGCTCCATCGTTCCACAAATCTGCCCAGCACTTAATACCCTTCCTATGAAGACTACGAGCATGAATCATATCATGAACCCCAAAGGGCTCGTTGTTGCAAAAGGTGCAGCTCCATTAGATGTTTTTGTAGAGGCTGGAATCCCCCTAGGCCCCTATTGGCCTTTCCACTTTAGAGTAGAAATACCTTCCTTCCATGCTGCTTCCAAGCCGATCGCCGAGTTTAAGCCACAATTATGAATGGGAAACCCTAAGAACAAACAATCTTACCAAGACAAATTAGCCCACAAGCCTACCACTCTACATTTTGCCCTTCTCAATGAAAATTTTGACCAGCTCAATCCATGGGGCTAGACCATGGAAAAGCCTGGGAGCCATTTACAAATTAGGGCTCTATTCCAAACTCTGACATTAGGAAGCCTGAGCCCACCTTCTGCTTTGGGGACCTTAAGGGGCTCTCAAAGGATTTGATGCATTTTTCTTTTACCCCCACAGTAAAGACATAAGTAGTAGTGGCTAACATAATATGTTGGATAATGAGGGCCCAAGTGTAACCCATGACAATTTCTCAATTTACTTTCAAGTGAATATTTGTTTGACATTAAGATCTAGGCCAAGAGGGCCACCTTAGTATCTCACAATTTCCCTTCCTACCAACCAAATGTACCTAGAGATCCAACAACCAAGCGGGAGGGGATCTCGCATTTCTATGGGTGAAAGTCTTTTCCTAGCTACATGAGAGCCCAATGCCCTGCAAAATAATCTCACAAAAGACATAAGGTCACACACACTATCTTTATCCTCTATTGAAAAGGACACCATATCATTGGCAAAAAGGTGAGTGCTAATAAGCTAGTCCCCAGTAACCCCCTTAACTAGACCACAGTCGACATCGCATGCTTGATACATTGAATAAATGCAACCGTGCAAATTGCGAATGACGACGGCGGGGGAACCCCTGTTGAATGGAGTGCTTTAGATCTTACATTTGCCTACCACACCACCATTCAAACAGAGGATAGTAGAGGCGTTGCCAAAAAGGGAGGACACCATGCGAATAACTGAGGGCTCAAGCCTAGCCTTTCTAAGACCCAGAGAATAAAGTCCCACTGGACACGGTCATAGGCCTTGTCCAAAATCCAAACATGATGACTCTTTGGCTTGATCCACAGGCGTGGTCCACAACTAGAGTCACATTGAAAATATTGTCGAAGATCTCTCACCCCTTCATGAAATCGCATTACTCTTTATCCATGATCTCAGAACACACATCCTTGATTCTCAAGGCCAAGGCTTTGGCGATGACCTTGTAGAAGGTATTAAGCATGGTAATGGGGCGCCAATCCCCCACCTTTGTGCGACGCTGCCTCTTGGGGAAAAGCTTGACGAGACTAGAGTTGACATCAAAGGAGAGGAAACCCTTCTCGACTATAGCATTCTCCATGGTTGTTAGGTCTTCACCCAAACTATCCCACAATTCTTGAAAGAACTCGATTGGTAAGCCGTTAGGGCCTGTGGCCTTCTTGTGTGCCATAGCATAGAGGGCCTCCCTAAGCTCAACTACTAAGAATGGCTTGTCGAGAGGCAGCCACACATACTCAGAGATCCTTGGGTTCACTCTGCCAAGGAGCTCTTCCACTGCATCAAGCCACTGGGGATCTTGGAGAGCGGATTACCCCACAATAGTCTTCACCCAAACTATCCCACAATTCTTCACCCAAACTATCCCACCCAAACTATCCCACTGGGGATCTTGGAGAGCGGAGTTGTTAGGTCTTCACCCAAACTATCCCACAATTCTTGAAAGAACTCGATTGGTAAGCCGTTAGGGCATGTGGCCTTCTTGTGTGCCATAGCATAGAGGGCCTCCCTAAGCTCAACTACTAAGAATGGCTTGTCGAGAGGCAACCACACATACTTAGAGATCCTTGGGTTCACTCCGCCAAGGAGCTCTTCCACTGCATCAAGCCACTGGGGATCTTGGAGAGCGGATTACCCCACAATAGTATTGAGTTCTATCTTAAAAACGTTGGCCACACACTAGAACTTGCTCACAATGTTACCTTCACGGTCCATGACCCTCTCAATGAGATTTTGCTCCTATTTGCACTTGACTGCCTGGAAAAGGAATTTTAACAAGCAATCCCCTACGGACAACCAGTGTTGTCTACACCCAACACGCGCCCATTCTACTTCTTCCAATTCCTTTTCCTACATATATGCCTCAATTTCTACAACACTATTGGCAGGGTAGGTTCGGTTGGTGACTGTAAAAGCGCAACCCTAATAGATTCCTAGCACTAACCATGGTCTTCTCTTCAAGTTTTTGGTCAAATTTGCACTGCCGGTTAAAATCTCTGGCTTTAATATGAATTCAATGAATGGCAGCGTCCCACCTCTAGCATGGGTCGGAGCAAGCTAGGTCGTGGTCATTCCACAATGGCCTTATCTCTCTGCACAATTTTTTGGAAGCCAGATAGCTTTTCTTAAAAGTGAAAGGAATGTCCAGGGACCTACCCAAGCATGACCAGCATACAAAAAGGACCAAAATAGCGGCACATGATCAAAGAGCCCCATGGACATCACATCCTCACCCTTTAGTGGGTCGCGAAGCGACCAACCACCTTTAGATGCATAGATTATGTCCAGTCTACCTGCCCAAAAATCTAGCCTTTTCTTGTGATTTGTCCAAGAGAACCTTGCAAGCCTGTCAAGATCTAGCTCCTAGCAATCCACCAAACCTTTGCACTTAGTAAGTTCCTCCCATGGCTCCTTTTTTGACCTAGAAAATGGGGGGGCAAGGTGAGACCCATTTTCGACCCTCTTAGTGAAATTCCAATCCCCCCCTTACCCAGTGATCTCCATCCAGTGATGAGGTGCGCCTTCTCCCACCAAGTTAAACCTATCTTTGACCAAATCAATTGCAACAAAACATCCCTCATCGACTTGGGCAATCTCCTTTGCCTTGAGATCCATGTGGACCAACACCACAACACCACCCTTACAATGCTGAGGGCAATTGACAAAGGCATCGAACCCAAATTTATAGCAATCAAACCAAAGACCATCAGACAACCGACATTTTAGTTCTTGCAACAAGATGATATGAGGCTTGCCACCTCTTGAAGATAGGAAGGCATCCTTTTTACTTGTTCCTATTGCACCAAACCTCTAGTATTCTAGGACATCAAAGATAAAAGACCGCATCCCCTCACCATGTCACTGCGCAAGCACCTTATATGCATCCCTAAAGACATTGAACCATTTCTCCTTCCCCACCCTCGCGTTACAGGCTGCTTCCTTGATTCTCTTTTAGATACTATGAGCCTGAGGCTTGAGGGTGAGTGCCTCACTCCCATTGTTGGGCCTTTCCTCTCAGTGTTTGTCATCTGCTGTGATTGGCATTCGGCAACTCTTCATCTGCCTAGGCCTCTCCATTTTCTAAGAAGCTTGCTCCTGGAGGCATTGACCCACTCCCCTTGAGCCCATCAGCTTGCCGGGTTGAAACCTCTTGTAGCGTCTCATGCACCTTCTCTTGCACCATTTCAGCCCTAGCCACCCTAGCCTTACCTTTTTTACCCACAATCATCCATTTTTTTGCATGCTTCAGGGGATAGTCTCTTGGGACATCTTTCGTAACCCTAGAAGTGATTTGGGCAGCTAGGACCAAAATGTATGTTGCTCACATGGAGCCTTCAAATCATCCTTTAGGGGGATTTTTGGAGTCGGATTGATTCCAACCTGGGCAAGATGGTGGGCCGGTTGCTCAGGGCACTCGCACACAAAATGGCCGATCTGTTTGTAGATGAAACAAGAGTTTGCAAATGGGCCCAACTTGACTTGTTGAGAAAGCACCATACCTCCAAGGAATGTGGTCGATGTTGTCCGGAACAGGCTACACCCTATCCCACAGCCAACGGGAGATCTAGTTGACAAAGATACGAGCAGGAGCTTGCCAAGTGACATAGAACCCTATCAAGTTTCCCAACTATTGAGGAAGATTAGGAAAATCCACCTATATAAGGCAATCATGGTAGAGAAGCTCATCCACAGAGAAGGAGGCACTCCAGGGGATGACTAGCACTGAGGCGCCTGCGAACATGAAAGTCCTCCTCAGGGTATCATTCCGTAAAGCTTCCGAGGAAAAATGCACCAAGAAGAACCCTTTGCCAACAAATCTAGCCACATACACAGAGGCCAAAATGTCACACTCGAACACCAGGAACTGTTGCAGTTCATCCATAAATGGAATTTGGCCAGTAAAGAAGAAATGCGCGCTGCTCCTTGCCAGCTGCTCCAGCTTGGGCTAAATATCCTCCACCTACAACTCACAAGCCACCGAATGCCTTTGACCAGCTTCAAACCGCCCCTTCATTGCCACTTCATGGGCCCTACAAGCCACTTCAGCATGTAGGATTCTCAAAGCCTGCTTCAGATCCAATGGTGCATATCCAACTTGTAGCTTTTTGGCAAGGGCCGCTGCATACAAGAGGGATTCCACATCTTCTTCAAGACTCTCGTTACATTTGCTCGTTGGACACCTCTCTCAAGGAGCTCACCTCCTCTCCACTCTTAGCGTTGATGACCTCCGCATGCTCACAGAGTAGCTATCCCCTCGATATCTCTTCAGGGAGCTGGCGCTCCCATGTGAGATGATGGGCCGGGTGGCAAGCATACACTGGCTCTCCAACTGGTTCACTCAGTCTCAAAAATTCTACTCGTACTTTGAAAAACTTAAGAATATAGGTCCATGTTGTCTCCAATGGCATTACTTGATTATATAATTTTTAGCCTATTTAGTAATGCTAATTACATTGCCAGGTAACATAATGTATCTTAATGTTGAGTCACAACATTGGAGTTTCACTGTACGAGGTGTTGCAAAACTTGCTATATTGGAAGATGTAATTGTGTCTCATGTTTGCCCAAATCATCTTGGAGTAACAAAATCAACAAACATATTGTATTCCCACACTTACATGATAAATTATAAAAACATAAGCCACCAAAAACATGTACTAGTTGATAGACCCAAGTAAGATGGATGAAATGTTTCACCGATAGCAAACATGGGTTGCTTAGAGCTACAAGACAAATGAATTTGTATCAAAATGTGCCCCCCCTTATAAATTTGTACAAAATGATATATTGATTTATTCGATATGGTAATATTTTGTGCAATGATAGTGAAAGTTCAAGCTTACACACTTGGAAACTCCAAGGCTCCACTTTCAACATTGAAGGAAAACATTGGAGCATCTAGCATCTATTTATGAGGGTGTGATGCTTATCTAATCCAATCTAATAATAGTGCAAAAACACATGTATGTTCATGAAATTGATCACCTCATATTTTGATATTATACAAAATAGATTATCATCAAAAGGAGTATATATCTCAAAAAGGGATTTGACCAATTATCACATCACTTTATTCAATGACATTGAGATTTAGCCACTATTTAACAATGTAATAAATAACTATTTGTTCATACTGAAGCAATATTCCATGGAAAGAGCTATTTAACTGCAAAAAGCTAACTTTATGAAGAATACCATGATTCATCAACTCAAAGAAAGAATTATCATAAACTCCAACCAGGTCTAACCCAACATGTTTATGTGCATTGTGTATTTCAAATAAATTTTTTATTGATGTGGTCGTTACACTTGTTATTGTTTTGTAATTCTAAAGAAGAAAATTCAAATTTGTGATGCCTTTGGACTTGTTTGATGCCCCTTCCACAAAGTGTTTGCATTACTTATTCCACCTATTCACCTCAATCAACTATAATTGACCTTTTTGGAAAAACTTATTTGTACAAGAATCCATTCAGGGGAGACTCTCTATACAAAATATTTTTTGGTCACACGAAGTTTTCCCTCTTCCAAAGATGTATATTGTAATAAACTTTGGTGTTTGGATATAGCTAATTTCTATAAAAGGACTATTGCTTAGTTTTCTTGGGAATATGGAGGCAAGCAATAGATTTGTATATGGTTCCAAATCTTCTTAAGCTAACATATTTAAGAGGAGTGGTTATACATCCATGGGATTTGGATACAGCTAATTTCTATAAAAGAACTATTGTTTAGTTTTCTTGGGAATATGGAGCCAAGCAATAGATTTGTATATGGTTCCAACTTTTGTTAAGCTGAAATATTTAGAGGATTGGGTATACATCCATGGCCTTTAACCCCATGTGATATCAATTGTGCCTCCACATGGGACCCATTGTAATAACAAGGGTACATGAACCCCTAATCGAGCTTTTTGGATCTATAGGCTTGCTCATGGTGCTAAGGGAGCAAACACAAACTAGGACCTATTGGAATATGAGGCCCATTGTCCCACATGTAAGCCCCATATGTGGTACCAGAATAGAATTGGGAGGTCAAGGGAGCTAGCTCTAGATCTCAGAGATCTATAGAGCTAGCTTAGATACAAGAGATCCAAGAGATCTAGGGGGCTAGCTCTAGATTTTACGGGGGTGGGGGGATCCACAAGCTCCTTCTAGATTTGAGGGATTCGTGACGCAATTCCAAATCCGAAGGATGTGGGAGCCAATTCTAGATCTGGGGGATCTCGATCCACAATACCATCATCTACTAGATTTCTGATTTGATCCTCTATCGTGGCTAGGGATGATACTCTATCTTTTAAAAATGCATTTTCAACAAGCAATTTGCCATTTGCCTATTCTACTTTGTCGAGCTAACTAAAAATTTTAGTTTTCATTCTATGAGATTCCATGCTAGTCCTCTGTTCCAATCTCTCTGGTAACTTCAAGGCATGAGATTCAATTTCCTATTTCTGACTTCTAGCCTGAACTGTAACTCCTGCTTCTTCCTTCTTTCTTTAAAGACTGAGTCATTGCAAATTCTCTTCTTTCATCTTGGAAAACTCTTTCCATGCCAGCTTGCTTTGCTTTCTATTGATCTTCATATATTATATCATATATTGTTAATAATTGAATAGCACCAACTACCTCTCTAAAAGAGATTTCCTCCACCTCCAACCAAGAAAAGTAGCCTAGTTAGTTGCAAGTTGATTATACAACATTCCAGTTAGTTGTAGGTGATTACACAATAGACTAATTAGTTGCAAGTCGATTATACAACAATCTAGCGAGCTGTAGGTCAATTATACAATAGTAAAGTCAATTGCAGGTCGGTAGATTTGATCCATGGACCAATCAAAATAGCCTAGTTAATTGCAAGCATTATACAATAGCCTAGTCAATTGCAAGTCTTTAATGCAATGCTTTAGTCAATTGCAGGTCGCTAGATTTGCAAGTCAATTATACAATGGTTTGCCGAGTTGACAGACTCATAGACCGCGTTGGCCAAGTGATGGAAGAACTTGGCTTTTCTAGCCCTATAAGAGGGCCCATTAGGGGCTAGTTGAATAGTTTAGTCTTGAGACAGCCCTCACCCATTGCACAGCATTAACGTGTGCATACCTACAACCAATAAGAGTAGCACACATGCATAGGAGGGCATAGTTAGAGGTCAGAAGAACTCATTGAGGAGCACACAACTTGAGGAGTGCAAGGGAAATAGTAGGAGCAGTAGATGTGCTCACCATAGAGCATCCAAGGCAACAAATTTTTGGGATCTTCATATATTGTTAATAATTGAATAGCACCAACTACCTCTCTAAAAGAGATTTCCTCCACCTCCAACCAAGAAAAGTAGCCTAGTTAGTTGCAAGTTGATTATACAACATTCCAGTTAGTTGTAGGTGATTACACAATAGCCTAATTAGTTGCAAGTCGATTATACAACAATCTAGCGAGCTGTAGGTCAATTATACAATAGTAAAGTCAATTGCAGGTCGGTAGATTTGATCCATGGACCAATCAAAATAGCCTACTCAATTGCAAGCATTATACAATAGCCTAGTCAATTTTGCAAGTCTTTAATGCAATGCTTTAGTCAATTGCAGGTCGCTAGATTTGCAAGTCAATTATACAATGGTTTGCCGAGTTGACAGACTCATAGACCGCGTTGGCCAAGTGATGGAAGAACTTGGCTTTTCTAGCCCTATAAAAGGGCCCATTAGGGGCTAGTTGAATAGTTTAGCCCTCACCCATTGCACAGCATTAACGTGTGCATACCTACAACCAATAAGAGTAGCACACATGCATAGGAGGGCATAGTTAGAGGTCAGAAGAACTCATTGAGGAGCACACAACTTGAGGAGTGCAAGGGAAATAGTAGGAGCAGTAGATGTGCTCACCATAGAGCATCCAAGGCAATAAATTTTTGGGATCTTCATATATTGTTAATAATTGAATAGCACCAACTACCTCTCTAAAAGAGATTTCCTCCACCTCCAACCAAGAAAAGTAGCCTAGTTAGTTGCAAGTTGATTATACAACATTCCAGTTAGTTGTAGGTGATTACACAATAGCCTAATTAGTTGCAAGTCGATTATACAACAATCTAGCGAGCTGTAGGTCAATTATACAATAGTAAAGTCAATTGCAGGTCGGTAGATTTGATCCATGGACCAATCAAAATAGCCTAGTTAATTGCAAGCATTATACAATAGCCTAGTCAATTGCAAGTCTTTAATGCAATGCTTTAGTCAATTGCAGGTCGCTAGATTTGCAAGTCAATTATACAATGGTTTGCCGAGTTGACAGACTCATAGACCGCGTTGGCCAAGTGATGGAAGAACTTGGCTTTTCTAGCCCTATAAAAGGGCCCATTAGGGGCTAGTTGAATAGTTTAGCCCTCACCCATTGCACAGCATTAACGTGTGCATACCTACAACCAATAAGAGTAGCACACATGCATAGGAGGGCATAGTTAGAGGTCAGAAGAACTCATTGAGGAGCACACAACTTGAGGAGTGCAAGGGAAATAGTAGGAGCAGTAGATGTGCTCACCATAGAGCATCCAAGGCAACAAATTTTTGGGATCTTCATATATTGTTAATAATTGAATAGCACCAACTACCTCTCTAAAAGAGATTTCCTCCACCTCCAACCAAGAAAAGTAGCCTAGTTAGTTGCAAGTTGATTATACAACATTCCAGTTAGTTGTAGGTGATTACACAATAGCCTAATTAGTTGCAAGTCGATTATACAACAATCTAGCGAGCTGTAGGTCAATTATACAATAGTAAAGTCAATTGCAGGTCGGTAGATTTGATCCATGGACCAATCAAAATAGCCTAGTTAATTGCAAGCATTATACAATAGCCTAGTCAATTGCAAGTCTTTAATGCAATGCTTTAGTCAATTGCAGGTCGCTAGATTTGCAAGTCAATTATACAATGGTTTGCCGAGTTGACAGACTCATAGACCGCGTTGGCCAAGTGATGGAAGAACTTGGCTTTTCTAGCCCTATAAAAGGGCCCATTAGGGGCTAGTTGAATAGTTTAGCCCTCACCCATTGCACAGCATTAACGTGTGCATACCTACAACCAATAAGAGTAGCACACATGCATAGGAGCGCATAGTTAGAGGTCAGAAGAACTCATTGAGGAGCACACAACTTGAGGAGTGCAAGGGAAATAGTAGGAGCAGTAGATGTGCTCACCATAGAGCATCCAAGGCAACAGATTTTTGGGATCTCTGTGGGAGCTCTATATAAGAAGTGTTTGGCTTAGTTTTGTGCAATAAACTTTGAGAAAATTTGGAATGATCTATTACTCTAGAACCAAGGTGCTTGTGAGTTCTCTCTTATGGACTGGAAAGTTAGAAGTTTGATTGAGCATTCCCTCCCTTTAGGTCCTCAAGATTCCTCTATTCCATACACATATCTATTCCATAGTGTGGAAAAACTAGCTAGGTGTCTAGGTTTCTTTCATTAGGATGGGGAATCTTGGCCTCCTTCACAATTTTAATTTGTGGCCTCCATTTGTTGCAAGCTTGCAATACTTGAATATGCTGTGACCACAAAATAGTGGCCATGGGGCACTTCAAGCCTTTAGTGTAAGTGCTACCTTACATATGGCATAATAGTCCCTTATACAATGGGATGGCATGGTGAAGAGGGCATATAAGCCCTAGAACACAAGAGCACTCCATGTCCCCACTTAGGATTTTTGGGTTGGAGACTCTAGGTGAAGAGGCTAGTTGATTAGGTGACAGTGTTCATGGGCACAAGCTCATGATGATATCGTAGACAATGTGTTGTGGCACGTGTCCTTTGTAGTGGCGGTGATAGATCTGCTGTCCCCATTGTGTTTGACAAATCAACACTTGGTTGAAACCCCCTCATGCTTATTGAGAGAGGGTGTTGAGATCACATAATAATGGTCATGGGGCAATTCAAGCCTGTAATATGCAAGCATTGGCTTACATGTGGCATACTTTGATAATAATCCCATATATAATGAGAAGGAATATTGAAGAGCACATATGAAACCTTACAATAAGAGAGCATTCGTGGAGCCTCTAGGTAGCTCCTTTCCAATGTGGGTGGCTAGGTGTCTCATAGAGCCACGTGGCCCATGGATTTTCGTTAGAATAGCTTGTAAAGTAATGTTCATTATGCTTTCCTTATCCTGCCATTTGTAGGGCATAGCCTCCTCTCTCCCTTCCATTCCTTGAAAATGCCGCCCATATTTATGCACAAAAAATACTTTCTTTCATAGACATTTTAAAGTTGAACTCTTGGAGAAGAAGCATCCAACGCACAAGTCACAGAAAACTCGCTCGCAAACTGAGTGGATCAACATGTGTTTAGTCAATGTGTGGTGTTGCTCTAGTGCTAATAACAAAATAAATGCATTAAATGAGAGGGATGGTTAGACAAGTCTACCAAACTTCCTCATAATTCTCAAAGTTTTCAGTTTTAGTTGCAAAAGCGATACATTTTCACACTTGAAGGGCATATGAGCATTCCCTTTGAAGTTTATTAGAGGTGGCAATCCTACGACCCACCACGATAAGTGAATACTCGACTTTTTCCTCGTTATTACATGTTCCTAGAGCTCTCCCCCTTTATGCATTTTGAATCTTGAGGCTTGATTCCTTGCGTCTTTGCTCTAGTTGTTTGTGAAGTGTGGCCTCCTCTTTGTGCTATATGGTGGAAGCTTGCAAATTGATAAGTGCCTTCACAATTTTCACCTTCTCACTCATATGCTTGAACTTATAGCTTCTCATTTGATGTATGTGGGCTACCATGGTTTGTCAAGTGTACTTGTGGAAGGGGGAGATGTGAGACCTTTGAGATCTATGAAAAGGTAGCCGGCTAGTGTGTGGGGAGGAGAGAGAGAGAGAGATGTGAGACCTTTGAGATGTATGATGGGGTATTGAATTGTGTTATTGGAATGCAAACACACAAAGCTATTGAGAGGGAGAGAGAGATGTGCAATGGGGTATTGAACTTGCAAACTGGTATAATATATGCCCACGACAAAGAGCGACTGCGACAATAAGGAGCGGGTGTGGACCCATGAAGAGGGGTGTTGTCATATGAGTGTGGGGGGGGGGGATGAGACCCATGTCTGGGCGAATGTCGGCCATGTCCTCTCTCAAATACATACATACATAGAAATGAAGAGATACATACATGCAGATATAGACATACATACATAAATGGATACATACATGCATGCATAAATGTATGTGTGTATGTTTATCTTCGTCCTCACAGAGTAGCAACAGGAAACTCTGCTCTGTCATACACCACCAGCCATGCCCCGGGAGAGGTCCTCTCCCTCCCCAGCTTTTCTGTTGCTTCTGCTCCTGCTCTTCCGTCGCCGTGGATTTTGCCTCCCCCTTCCCTTCCTGTTGTTTCCAATTCTGTTTCAGTTTTACATTTTGCCCCGCCTCGCCATCTTTTGAGTTTCCACGGCCGCCCACGCTCCCGACCCCAATCGCACCAACTTCCGGTCGGATCAGAGTTCCTCACTCTTTCGTTCGAACCAGGAGCTCATCCTCCGGCTCTGTTTGGCGTTCCCGAGCAGGTCTGAGCGCTGTGCTTCTCTTTGTTTTGGTTCCTGGGTCCGAGACGGAGGAGAGCGAGCTGATATTCGGGGGGGATCGGCATTGAGGTTGTGGGAGCTGCGGCAGAGAGCGGGGGATCGAGTCGCGGGGGAATCAGGAGGTGCAATCTCGCTTGGGGATTCTGTCGAGGGCGATAATAGGGAGGAGGATTCGGAAGAGAGAGACGGGAAAAAGCATCGGCAGGGCCGTCTTCTCAGAGGCGAGGCGAGGAGAAGCGAGGGGGAGGTGCATTTGAGGTCGGCGAAGCAGGCAAGGAGGAAGAGGGAGAGGTGGGAGGGATGGCTATGGAGGAAGGGAGAGGGTTTGTGCAAAGGAAGATGGAGCTTGGAGAGGTTGGCTATGGCGGAAGCCTTTTCCATGCAGGAACTGTAGCCTAAATTTAGAAAGAAAACGGCATCAGACAGCCCGCCAGACAAGGGACGGAGAAGAAGGTCCCCCTTCTGACGCGAGCTTTGCTGCTGCTGTCCCCTCCTCCGCCATAGCCATAGCTTCCCCGCTTTCTCTGATGACCTAGTCTGCCTCTTTTCCCTTCCTTCCCGCTTCTCTCGCCACGCCCTCGCCCTTGCCCCTTCCTTACTCGTTCCGCTCCCCCGCGTACCCTCCTGCATTGCCCGCAATCTAGCTCCTCTTGTGCAGCACCGCCACGGTTTCTTGTCTCCTTACGCCTCTCTTCCTGCCCCCTTTACTCTATCCTGCGCTTGTCCTTCTTAACAGAGCCTGCCTCGACAGAGAATCCTGCAGATTACATCTTGTCCATTTTCTTCACGGGGTTTCGGACACCGCGAGGCTAACGGTGCGATTGTGTGTGCTGCTGCTGCAACACAGCTCTCCGCTTCGGGGTTGCAATTTGGAGAAGGTATCGAACCCGTTGCATCGAAAGGGAACCTGCTACTGGAAGCTGGCCTTGAATTCTGCCCGACTATGTTCGATACCGAAGATGTACAGATCGGATACTCAGTCCAACTTTGAAGACGAGTGTGATTGCGGCAGTTGAAACGGATACGGACTGTAGTGGCTGTGGCTCCCCCTGCGAAGAGGGATGGGCTGTGTTTGTGCAAAGGAGGCGGCTGTGCAGGAGGACGCAGGCAGCCCGAAGGAAGTAGTGTATCGAACAGCGAAGAGGCCCTTCACTTCTGGAAGACTGAATCCTGCGGAGGTTACCAATGGCCGTGTCGAAGAAGAAAGAGAACGAGCGAACATCAAGAGCAAACTGAATGGAATTGCAGTGGCAACGCTTGTGTCTGAGGATGAGAGGAGGAGAGAGAAACAATGGATAAGAGCTGAGCCTAATCCCAGGTTGAGCAATCCCCCAAAACATATAGAAGGTGAACAAGTTGCAGCTGGTTGGCCTGCATGGCTTTCTGCAGTGGCTGGAGAGGCCATAAAAGGCTGGATTCCTAGAAGAGCTGATTCTTTTGAGAAACTAGACAAAGTAAGTAGCTCTCTGCAATGTATGTATTCTACTGGGTTTCCTTCGGCTTTTAAGCTTCACCCTAAGACTTAAATTTGGTGGAAAGTTTTGTTTAGTTGCTTTGTTATCACTGGATAAAGGCTTATCTTTTCCTTTTGTTTCAAATTCTAGCTCAAAAGATTGAAAATCCTGCGTGAAACTCACGTTTCAAATCTTAGCGATTGTTCCACGCTCTTTATTGGGCATTCACACTTTCACCACCCTTCCAAAAGTTTCACTTTAAATGAAACTAATACAAAAGAGGCTCCTTGCTTGGTTTTCTGATGAACCATGCGTTTCTTTTGCGTTTACACAATGCAAATACATTTGTTTTGTGTTTACGCAATGAGCTTGGGCATGTTTCTGATAAACGATCTGAGTCAACGTGAAGGGCATCCTTTTTTATCAGTTTTACACTCTATTTTTGTTTTGATGGAATGTCTTAGCGTACTACCTTTTGAGATTCTCACACAATGAGCTTGGGCATTTTTGTGATAAACGATCTTTCGTGGTTGCGTCAACATGAAGGGCATCCTTTTAAATGCAGTTTTACGGGATTTCTGTTAAATGGTTTTCCAAAGCTGCCAGTAAAAAGTCATATTCTCTGCACTGATGCACCTTCATGGCTTTATTCTAATTGGCCTTGGAACTGACTGTAGAGGCTAGGGTTTCCTGTTCATGGCTGAAGTCCTCCACATAAGCATTGGATATGAGAAGCTAGGATGGCTGCAGGGGCTGTGCAAGGCTGATCGCTGCCCCAACTGACGCAACTAACATGAAGCCTGGGTGTTTTTTCGTTAGAAGAAACCTAGACACCTAGTTAGCACCATACCTGCTGTAACAGTTGTGGCCTTCGTACGTGCTGCCCTCAGGTTTGCCCTAATCCTGGACCTTTGAAAGCCCTTTTAAGTGGATCTAGTAGCCCATGTGGCAGCCTACAGTGCTGCCCACGTGTGTGCCTTGTAGATGTCCATCTCTACCTACCCATGTGGCAACCTTACCTGATGCACACAAAGCAGTCTCTCATGCCCCCTATTTCTACACTGGTACCATGTCCCTATGTTCTCATATGGGAGCTTACAGGTGGGACAATGGACCTTCTATTCCAACACTTTTTATTACCTGGGTGTCCTCCACACACTGGGTTGGGCCCCCAGACACAGGACAACAACCAGATGAGGTCTGTGGGTGCCATTGGGTCAAGTAATGGCCATATGTTGTTGGATGCCGTGACAGAAACTTATATAATTGATGCGACAGGATGACACTATTTTAGAGAGTTTCACCTTATGTGATGTTGCCCCTTTTCATACAAAAGATACATGGACCATTTAATAGGATGTGCTAGTCATGGACCTATCATGGGACAACTATTTCATTAAAAAGGCATGTTTTAGGACCCGGATATCCAAAGCATTGATATGCTCTCCATAAATAGAGTGAAAATGCTTGAAAATTTTTTGGCAAGTGATGCGGTCGTGCTTCCAACGTTGTGGATCATGGTAGAGGATCACATTGGCAATTGCTCGCGCCTCATCTCTCCTTGTTGGTTGGAGGGTAGCATCAGCCACATTGATTATGTGTTTGATGGCTAACTTGGCCCTTGTGTTTTGATCTTGTGACTGGTATGATGCTTGCATTGAACGTTGCAAGGAAGATGTTATGGTGAGAGAGAAGCATGCATGATGGAGTTTATGATTTTAACCTTGTGGAGGTGTAGACCTCACTGGGGGTTGGCTCGACATATTGACTACACATCTGGGAGTTGAGTTGCTCGCACGAACCCCTATGGGTTGTTTTGCAGGATTGTCCTGTAGCATTGAGGACTGTCGCTTGGAGTTGTTGCCGACTGAGTCAGAGTGACTTGACCTGGTTGAGGCTGTCTCATTTGATATCAGAGCCAGCTTCGAGCGGAGAGAGTTCTCCTTGCTTTGGGGAAAGCGTTAATTGCCTTTGGTATGTTTATTGTCTTGAAGGATGCACATGTTCTTCGCAGAAATAGCCAGAAGACGATTGAGAAAATCCTAGGTGAACAAGCACAGCTCTGGGTCAAACTCTGTGCTTGTGGTGAAGCTGATCTAGGCTGACTTTGAATTACAGCTTTGAGGTAGTTGGATCTACTTGGAAGGACGAACAGCCTATGAATACAACTTTCGGCTTCACGAGGGCGATCTCCAAAATGCCTGTTGTAAGAGCTGGAACGTTGGGCTGTCACAGTTGTGCAGGAGGGCTACTATGAAGACTAGCGCAAGCATGTGTAAGATTGCATACTAGGTATTTTGACTCACTTTGTATCCTAGTATGAGTTGCTGGTGGATGCTCGAGCAAGCGACTTGCTGTTTGGCCCAATCAGAGTTTCGCTGATAAGGGCAGGTTTGCCAGGGATAGTGCAGGTCTACCAGGACACACTCGTGAGGAAATAATCTGCAACTGCTATTTTCTGTTACTCTGTGATTGCGTGGCCTGGGATGGCTGCATGTGTTATCTATCTTGAGTAAGTGTGCACTGTGAGACATGGCTGCTAGGCTGCAGTTCGTGGCC
The DNA here is from genome assembly GCF_047967505.1 of Dipteris shenzhenensis. Classification (NCBI taxonomy): domain Eukaryota; kingdom Viridiplantae; phylum Streptophyta; class Polypodiopsida; order Gleicheniales; family Dipteridaceae; genus Dipteris; species Dipteris shenzhenensis. Next base: position 28,401,730 of record NC_141613.1, read on the forward strand.
TTGCATGTCAAGAAATAGTGTGCATGTGCCTGATTTGGAGTGAGCAGTAGATTGCATGCGAGTTAGTTCTGAAAAATGCGTGCATGTGCCTGATTTGGAGTGAGCAGTAGATTGCATGCGAGTTAGTTCTGAAAAATGCCTTGTTTAGTACTTCTCAAGGAACTTAATTGATGAATAGAACCTGTATTTGTGTACAGGCAGATTGAACTGTCTTTGAGAAAAAGCTTTCAAAAGCCTTTGCTCAATGGGGCAGTTGCCCTAAAGTGTAAAAGCAATAGTATATGCTTTTTATACTGATTGTCTATATTGGCTGCAAGGCCAATCATTAACAGATATTCTAGGTGACTGCCTAGGGTATAATTTCGCCAACTAGTAGATGCCTTGCAGGTTGATGGTCAGCACTGAATGCAAGCTGTCTCTTACTTCCTGCTAAGCTGATTGCTGCACTGATTGCAAGGCCCCTCCTGCTTTCTCCTGTGGAGAACGAGGCAGTAGATTTGTAGGTTATGCAGGTCGGGCAGGGATCAACCAGAGGCGAGTGCCATCAAGTTAGGGTCGCAGATTGCTCCCAGTAGAATCTGCAGATGCAGGCGCCCGGAAGGCATGTGTAGGACTGACCTGTTCAGTTATAAAAATTGTCTGCGACTTGGTCGGGTCAATGTGTTGACCAAGTGGGTCGACTTCTTCAAAGTACCAGGTTGACCTGCTCTGGTCCAGGACCGGCTGGTTGGCTGAATGTGGTGGACCAGATTTAGGGCTGGAGTGCCCTATAAAAGGGAGGCTCTTGCCTCAGTTTATGTGTCCTATTGAAGCCCTCTTCACTGAGGCACGTAGGAACATATGCAGGCAGCTGCAGGCCTTCCTCTTCTCTCGGTCTTTTGTCAGCCACCCCTGGCTGTGTTTTACCCACAACCCCTGGTTGAGTCAACGCGTGAACCAAGCCGGTTGACTTCTTCACAGACTGGGCTGACCCGTTCTGGTTGGCTGGATCTGGTCCAGGATCGGCTGGTTAGCTGAACCTGGTGGACCAGGTTTAGGGTTGAATATGCCCCATAAAAGGGAGGTTCTTGCCTCAGTTTATACATCCCACTGAAGCCCTTTTCACCGAGGCACGCAGGAGCATACACAGACAGCAGCTGATTTGCTTTTCTCTCAGTCTTCTGTCAGCCACACCTGGCTGTGTTTTAACCGGCACCAACTGGAGGTTTTTGTGTTTTCCCACATCAGTGGATGAATAGACTGGGTGTTTTGTGAAGTTCTGTCTGGTTTGTCTCTTGCATATCTGTGTTATTTACCGCGTGCTGTAAATGGGGCTGCTCTTGTTGGGTACTGATGCCTGTAATAAAAGTCTTGGGATGCTCACCATTTATGGCTTGGGCAGAAATATATGCCCATTTTTCTGGAATGTGGCTAAGGGCCATTGTTGCTTCTGGAATGTGGCTAAGGGCCATTGCTGCTTCTGAACCTTCTTCCTGTATGGGGCTTCTGTTGGATTATGGGTGACATGACACATTTTTAAATTAGTTACTGGGTCACTTTTTGGATCTCTCTTAAGCAGGTTTGGTGGAGGGTAAAGCTGAGCCATTGTGGATTTGCTTGCATGTGGCTTTGCTTAGTCTGCTCAGTTGTGCTGATGTTGACTCGTTATTTTGCCTTGCACTTACTTTTACAGTGCTTAAGTATATAAGCAGTTTGCTACACACTTCGTGCATATGCTATCACAAAAGCATGATACGTTCTGGTTCTTTCATTGTTGTTTTGGCATGCAACGATGATTCATTCTTTTTTATGCCTTGGATGCAGATTGGCCAAGGTACCTACAGTAATGTTTATAAAGCACGTGATTTGGATACTGGAAAAATTGTTGCACTTAAGAAAGTGAGATTCGACAATTTGGAGCCTGAGAGTGTCCGCTTCATGGCTCGAGAGATTCAAGTCCTACGACGACTTGACCACACAAACGTGGTTAAGCTTGAAGGATTGGTTACATCTAGGATGTCATGCAGTCTCTACCTTGTTTTTGAGTACATGGAGCACGATCTAGCTGGGCTTGCGGCTTGTCCTGGAACTACATTTACAGAACCACAGGTTAGTAAATGATGTGATTTCTTTCATTAGATGAAGCTCTTTTTTTTCATAACAAAGCCTATGAGCACGATCGACTATAGGCTTATAAATTTAGAACTCAGGTTTATGATTGATTTTAAATTTTAAGTGGGTCTCATTTCAATTACAACACTCTCCAAGTTGTTCAGGTCATGCAGCTTCCATTATCTGTTTTCACTTGTGATGGCATGATCTTACAAATGTAGATACTCTAAGCGTGTGCAAGCTGAGATTTACCATGGGTCATTTTGCTTTTGAGGATGCAGTGATAGTGCTTTTATTCTCAATTATTGGCTTCTTAAGTATGCTTTCTGTTGCATTGTCGGGGACCCTAAGATGTGTACTTGATGAGCCTAACCGTGCCGGCATTTTTTTGTTTGAGAGCTTTACTTCAACCAATAGCAGGGATTTGTAAAAATACTTTTTGGGAGAGAAATACAACATTTTTCTTTATACAGGAAAATGTACAGGAACATGATGAGCCATATTCAATGTCGAGGACAGCGGGTCAGTTTCAGTTTATATATTTTTCTCTTGTTGTTGAAGAGAGATTATTTCGTTGGGAAAAATATAAGCTTAGTACAGTGCTGAGTACCGGGATGGAGGGGACAGACATGTAGGCTTGTGCAGGATGGAAGGACTGGCTGCCATGAACAGACTTTTGCAGGGTCAAAATCTTGGTTCCAGGATCATGTTGATGAGTGCATTTTAAATTCAATGGGTGCAAGTTTTTGGAAAATCTTACAAACTCATAAATAGTATTCTTTGTGCAAGCAGAGATGCAAAAGCAGCTACACTTATAGTGCCTTCATCATCTACCTTATGCTTCTAATTGCATCGTTGAGGAGATGGTGGTTTAAAATTTGGACAGGCTGTTTGCTCAAAGAATGAATGTTTTTTTTAAAAGTTGCATCATTCATGGCATGCATAGCTAGCATTGTCTATGTGAAGAGTGTGCCATATTTACTGTGCTCAAGTCATGATCTATTAGTCGTGGTTCTTGTTGAACAGGTTAAATGCTACTTACAGCAGCTACTAAGGGGGCTTGATCACTGTCACACTCGTGGGGTACTCCATCGTGACATTAAGGGCTCCAACCTTCTCCTTGATAACAAAGGGGTTTTAAAGATTGCTGACTTTGGGCTTGCCACTTTTTTTCATCCGGATCAAAGGCAACCTTTGACAAGCCGTGTTGTAACATTATGGTATCGTCCTCCTGAGCTTCTGTTGGGGGCCACAGAGTATGACGTTGCAGTAGATCTGTGGAGCACAGGTTGCATCCTGGCAGAACTGCTTGCAGGGAAGCCCATCATGCCGGGAAGAACTGAGGTAAATGTTTGTAGAAGTCTGATGATTTGCCACCCAAAAAACATTGCAATCCCATTGACCCTTAGCAGGATCAGACGTGAAAGATGAAAGGAGAGATATGACATTTTTTAAAGAGAGGTTTCAATAGTTTTCTTTATTTTATAACCTTCTTTTGGGAGGGGCGCTTTTCATCGGGTTTTTATGAAAGCAAAAGTTTACGTCGCATGAAAATATCTAATTGAATTTTGGACTTAATTGCTCTTATTACAGGTAGAACAATTGCACAAAATCTTCAAGTTGTGTGGCTCTCCGTCGGAGGAGTATTGGAAAAAATCAAAGCTCCCACATGCTACTATATTTAAACCACAGCAACCTTATAAACGATGTATTTCTGAGACTTTCAAAGATTTCCCCCAATCAGCTTTGGCTTTGCTTGAAACTCTGCTTGCTATTGAACCATCAGACCGAGGGACTGCAGCATTAGCATTAAAAAGCGAAGTATGTAGAAACTCATTTTATTTGGTTTGGAGCATTTATCCGAATTTGAAGGGTGTTTTAAGGATCTAGTGATTAATATTCATAACAATTGAGATCACAGTAAATATATCCTTTGACTCCTGAGGGATTTCAGTTTTTCACCACGAAGCCACTGGCGTGTGATCCTGCAAGTCTTCCTAAATACCCACCAAGCAAAGAGTTCGATGCAAAAATCCGTGATGAGGAAGCTAGAAGGTATGCTCTGTTTATTCTTTTTGGTTGCAGTATCCTTTTATACATGCAATACTTCCAAGTTGCTCATGGGCCTGCAAGGTTTTATACATTAGTATCGGCCTTTCTGGTCTTACGATCTGTCTTGTTTGGACTTTTTTTTTATACTCATGTCCCTCTAGTATCATGCAATGCTTCTGATTTATCTACTTTAGGTCTCCTAACGTTTGTGTATCAGTTTGTTACGATGTGCCTCTTGGTGTTGATATAACTCTCTCTCTCTCTCTCTCTCTCTCTCTCTCTCTCTCTCTCTCCTTCTCCATCCCTTTTGGTAGCATATGTAGTCTGATGTTCTGCTCTGATAAGCGTCTACCTTTTGGGAGTTGGATAAGCTATATCAGCACCTGTTGAAAAAGGGTCAGAGGGGGGCTTGGTGAAGGGAGTCTATAAATGTAATAACATCCTGTCAATAGGCTGTGATTACTTATGGTCCAACAGTAACGATTATTCTTGTTCATTGACTGCTACTGCCACAGGCTATAATCACTTCGTTTTCAACAGTAAAGGCTAGCGTTCTTCATTTACTACCACCTGCTTGTATTGTTTTTCTTTTTCAATTAAACTCGTACTCAGTTGCCCTGCTGTGACTTCCTGGGGAATAAGTATGATCAATTTTCGATAACTAAATTTTAGGTGACTCCTGACGTGATTCCTCAATCCTTCTTGTGTTATTACAGGCAAAGAGCAGCTGGTGGGAGAGTGCGTGGTTCAGAGGCTGCAAAAAGGGTTGGAAACACAAGCAAGGCTGTTCCTGCTCCAGACGCAAATGCAGAACTGGCAGTATCCATTCAGGTAAAATGTCTCAATATTCATTAGTCGCCTAAAGACACTATGTTTTCCAATGATGGGGAGGGACTGCGGTAGGTTCTTCAAGCTTAATCGTAAGCAAACCTAGAACCTAGTAGATTTTTCATTCCCCATTGCAGGATACACCATAGCTCAACTGAACAGTTTTACACTTGAATAGAAAGGCTAATATACATTCTAGAAGAGTACTCTGAATGCTAAATCTTCTGTGGCTTTGAACTGTTACGAGCGCACAAGCTCGTTGAATGTTGTGCAGGCTAAGTGCTCAACCTTGCAATTTATATAGGATTGCAATTGTAAATATATGTGTCCCCAACATGGCTCTCAGTTTCACAGTACTTGTGAGATACAGCGACTGGACTAATGTCAGTGGTTGTCTTGCAGAAACGACGGCTGACCTCGCATATTGCTGCAAAAAGTAAAAGTGAGAAATTTAATCCTAAGCAAGAGGACTCAGCTGTGGGATTTCCTATTGATCCTCCACGCCCGTCTGATGGAGGTGGGGGGCCCCATGTTTATGCACCACATCTAGCTCGTTCTGGTACACTGACAAATCCTAGTGGAACTGTTATGGGGTTGAAAAAACACAAAGAAGATGATTCTCATATGGGAGTGCCTCGTCCATGCGCCACCAAATCTGTGACTGTTTCTGATTTCAAGTCTGAACCAGGGTATGGTACTCAGACTGCCGATCTGTCAAGTCTCTCAACCTTGGTGGCTGCAAGAAATAATGGGACTGTAGAGATTTACAAGGAGGGAATTGGTTCCAAACAGAGGGATACATTTGGAGGTGGGAATGGGCCTCAAAACAGCAAGCATGAGCAACCTGGTATATCTGATTCTGCAAAGCAAGAACGAGCAGTATTACAGCGGTCAGAGACATTTTCAAAGGGGTCAGAAGGCATGCACTTGAAGGATTCAGCCCACCGTGAGCGACCAGCTCTGGTAACTTTCTAGAGACCCTGGTCCAGATTTCTATCTTGTATTGAAGCATAGATAGTAGTCTCGTTTCTTTGATGCATTTTTAAGTCTAACGATTATGTGAAGGCGTTTGATGGAAAAACGAGACTAAAGGAATAATGTTGTTGCTGAAGGTATAAAATAGCAAGATCTACCATACTAGGCAGCCTAAATTAAAGGCCATTTGTGCAGGCTTTTGGCGGGCAGGCTGAGAGGATACATTTTTCTGGACCACTGCTGCATCCGTCAGCAAATATGGAAGACATGCTTGGAGAGCATGAACGCAGAATACAGGCAGCTGTCCGCCGAGCTCGACATGACAAAGGTAAAAATCAGCGTAATGCAGTGTCAAATAAGACTTGGGTGAATGGTGTTCCCAATGGGAACTTGGAAGCTGCAGAATTCGGTAATGGATATGGACCAACGACAAGCAGTGGGCGGTGGAAACCACCAAGGCCACAGCTCGCTGGGGAAATTGTGGAATTAAGTGGACCTGAGCAAGGTCTGTCGTCAGTGATGGAGAACTATGAGCGAGAACAAGAATCATGATCATTTTGCACATGCATCGTCGGAGGGATTCGAATCACCAGATCAGGTGCTTTATTATGGCTCAGGGAATTCTGAGTAATGATGAAATGCATATAAGGTGATCTTGCAATGCAGTCCAGTAGCAATCATGGATTGAATGGATAAAATTGTCCCACCCTGTTGGAGCAAATGCCAATTTGTTGTTTCCCTTCCCTAGATGATTTGGGTTGTTGGGAGGGCTTTTGACTCATCGGTGCAGTTTTCTCCTAGATTTTTGTGCCAAGCGTTCTGTCAGTGTCCTCAAATTATTCTATTTATGTTCCAAATTGTCACTCATGGGCAAGGATTGGAGGAGAAGAAGCTGGACACTGACGTTAAACATTTTGCGCCAGATGAATATTCTAAGAGAGAATTGTTGTATACTACTAAATGGTCGATTTTGGAAATTAGCCAACTGTCTAGGAAGTTTTTGCCAACATCCAAGTGTGCGATTGAGACCTGGATCCATTCTACTCAAAAGTTGGGTAAACATGATGTAATCTGACTTATTTCAGGTTGTAAGAGAACAGACCTTGCAGGTCTGTGGATATGAGCTCTGAATAGTGGAGGCTGCCCCGGAGGTATTGGATATTTTACACTATTCTACTAGACTGAGCAACTACTCCACAGTGACTCATGCTGTCGAGACAGATGGACCACTCACATGTGTTTATTGAGTATACCTTTATGTCTGTATTCATGGATGCATGCAAGTGCAGCCATTACTAATGCACTACTCACTGCACATCTATGCATGCATGCATCCTAACAGACACTCACATGACTAGAGAAAAGTGCCATCACAATAAGAACTCTCCAAAAAACCCTCTTCCCTTTCAGAACATTGACTTTAAATTGTTGCTTTTGGAACTGTTTTCCTCTCCCAAGAAAACCCACCCCTTAGTTATGGCTCTTAGCAGGGCTTAGTAATGCTCTGGAATTTTTATGTCAGGATATTGCTGAGACTACCTCGCTGAACGTAAAGCTTCCTCCTAAATTCAACTAGTGTGAAAGTGAGCTCAAATCACACATTTTTGATGGTGAGCTCAAATTCAACTAATGTGTTGCTGGTGGGAAGTGTTCTAAGGGATCATCGAACCTTTTTAAATTCAGAAAAAAAAAAAACTCACTGTGCACATCCGGAAGTTTTCATGTGGATGTCGTATGAACAGTTCAGAAGACATGATTATGCTGGAGAGTTATGAAGGGGTAATCCTTGTGAGGCTAGATCCACTCAAGGTATTAAGTCTACACTGAATGCAAAAGTTCATAGTCCATGAAGAATTCTCAGGCAGTTGTGTGAGAAGTTTGGAACTCATAGATGATGCAGGAACGACACATCCTTGTCTTAAACATGACTAGTTGCCACATGGCCTTCCATAATTGTTGCCACTTTGGCTCTAATCTTAAATCAGAGGTAACATGGGGACCACCTTCTATGAAGAACATCTGCGAGTTGTTATGCTTGGGCATTAGTTTCCTCCATTAGTGTATGATGAAGCTTTCCTCTCTGTCTTGTCTTTGATTTGTTAATGTGCACCAGCGCTCCACAATCATTGTGCACCTCTCTTGGGAACGTGCTCTCATAGTCCATGTGTGGATAATGCACATCGTTGTTATTTGTACTCGTTATTGGTAACTCCGTTACTCCACCTCTAGCAGACGTGTAATAGAGTTTCATAAGCTATTGCCCTCGTCTTGCCCATTGCCTAACCCAAGAGTTTGCTTTCCAACATGAGACTTTACCTTAAAAAGTACAATCAAGTTGATTCTTTTCATCAAAATGGATGAAGCTCAATTGTCGAAGGGCACACGCTAAAGAGGGTAAGCATTTGCATTATGACCAAGGCCTTGTGCTTTGTTTAGGGGATGAGGAAGTTGTGCAATATTTCTTGGTTAAATTTGAAAAGAACATATGGTGGGTTGTTTCATATGAGACTCTAAAAGAGTGCAAGGAGACTTTTAAGTGGGTTTTAGACAAAACTAGCATCCCATTAACTATTCATAGACAAGAGGCATGGCAACCCTTATCATTGGATGGGCATGGAACATTTCAAGTTTCATGGCACTTGTAAGTGGATGAAGACATGGAAGTACTTAGATGGTTGTGATACAGGTGCATATTCAAAATACATATGCTTGTACTACACCCAATCTCAAGGATGCAAAAGGGAAGCTTGCAATGGGAAAGTAGAATCTTGTCTTTCAACCAAAGGCTGGCCCTCGATTGTGTTGGAGCTCTAATTGAGGTACCATTTTTCTAATCTTGTTGGAGAGAGTTCATACATGTACTTTGCATGTTGAACTTTTCATACTTGACAAGTTACTATATCCCAAACTGGTTTATGCTTGGAATTTGAGGTTGAAAGAAGTGTCTACATATCGCATTGGAAAAGTAGAACAACTTTTAGGGATGAGATTTCATGGATGCCATGTGGATCTTAAGGAGGATAATAAAATTCAAGTAAAGACACAAAATCGTCTTGCTAGAGTGTCCATGGGTGGAGGAAAGGTGAGTATATTTTTGTCCAACCACAATGTTGATAAAGAAAGTTTGACAACATCTTGGGTTGGGATATTGGAAAGCTTTGTGTGAGTGTACCAACAATCAAGCTTCACATAATTAAATAGCTATTTTGAGAGCAAAAGTGTGGATAAAGCTTGATTTGTCAAATAAGGGTGCTTTGATCACGTCAAATTGATGAGATGTATTATGAAAAATTTAAGCTAGCATTGAGAGGCTTCGTATCATTGATGGTAAAAGCATGGGGAAGTCAATTACACATTACATGGTAATCTTTGTTATGTTGCAATTTTAAGCATTAGCTTACGCCACTACATGTTGCTAACATGTTGCGTGTTCTTGTGTAGAGCATTGTAGTTTGTGGAGAAATGGGAGCCTCTGTCCATTTGGAATACTCAATATAGAGAGAAATCACACTAAAGAGCAAAGGAAACTTACTTTAAGAATTCAAGGCATGGTGGTGCTATCACCTATAGCAAAAGTAGTTCAATCTCGTGATGAAGACCAAGAGATATGCTACTTGGAAGTCATGCACAAGGAAGCGAGGGGTTGCGCTTTGGAAACAACGTAGAATCAGACACGGGAGTTGATGGGTCCATAGAGATTCAAAGCTATTGAATGAATGTAAAATGTTATGTGATGAAAAAATTGCACATTGTTTTGAGTTAGTCATTTCTTCTATGATGAATAAAGTGAACATTGTTTGCAGAGGTCACTTGTTCTGGGTAAAAGTGCATGGACCTGTGTGTGTGCGCGTGCGCACATGCATGCATGTGTAACAAGCCCTAATTAGGAACAAGGAATTACAAAAAGAGGGGATGAAAAGACTCTCTTATAATTTCCATTAACTTCTATTAAACTCAAACTTCATTGTCAATTCTATGGAAAGAGTTGAATAATGCTGCCAAATGAAAGCCTTCTAGTGCAACCGTCTCACAACACTTCATATGTTAACAGTAGAAGCTAAGCCTTTCTCCCCTAGCAGCATGGAATCCTTTGAGCATACCCCTATTTCTCGAGAGGATTCTTCTTCTCTTTCCCACATTTCCCCTCAAAAACTCCTTAGAATCCATTTAGACTCTTTCAATGCTCTAGTACTTAGCCCATGGGTTTGTTGCATACAAAACCACTCTTTTAGGCATAGCCCATAGTTTTGTTCCCTGAGAGCAAAATGCAATTGACAATATGGCCCTTGAGGGGTCCCCTTTAGGGGCAAGGGCCATATCGACATGCCATTTCTATCTAGTGGTTTTGATCAATATGAAAGCAAGGCATACTATGTTCAAGATGCCACCTCAATAAGGCATTGGCCCACAAAATGGATTAGTCCGATTAGTCCACCTCAAATTCCTTCCTAATCCCTAAAGATTAGGAAACACTGCTTGCAAGCCCTTTTGCGACCCCAAATCTTCCCAAATGGATCTAAATCTATTGGCATCCATTAGTAGGAGTGGCTTCTTTGGTAAGAAAATACATGGCTAGAATCACTCTGTTAGCATTGTGACTAAGTTTAGAATGCCCAACCACTAATGATAGGGCCTTACTTCGTTGTTCCATGTGGTGAATTTTTTTTCTTGAGCATTGCCATGATGCCCATCGTATATGACTAATGTAGTGTGCCAACAAGTGGTCTTGATGGAAGTAATTGCGAACACGGCCCCTCTGAGAGAAGAATTCATTTATCTCAAAGGCATCCTCGAATAGTTTAAACAATACATTGCAAGACTACTTGAAACACAAACTAAATACTTAAAGAAGGGATGTGCAATTGCTTACCCCTACAATGCCCTATTCTGCACCTTTAACTTCTTCAATATAGATAGATAGTCCTTTGGATTACATCCTATCTCATGTGAAAGGTTGAAGTGTCTTGGCTACATGGTACATCTAGTAAAAAGCCATAGGTGGAGGGTTCTACATCTTTGAAAGTTGCTAGTGTCGGACAAATAAATTGCTCCATGTCCTGCACCTGCAATCCTAGAAATTCAATATCTTTGATAGTAGTATCAACATCAAAAACTAGCAATGGCATCTAGTGCCTTGTCCTCCCTGAAATCGAAAAGAGTCTCAATGTCATGGAGGAACAGGTATTACTCTCCATTGTTAATGAGTGGGGCCAATGTACAACTTTCCATTTTTGACATGTTTTCAAAGGTGGATGGGGGCTCTGTGCTACTCGAGGGCTTGGATTGTTGTAAGCTCATCTCCTCCCATTCCCCATTGTTCTGGGTACAACTTTAGACTTCTTCTTATTCTAGTGAAATTGTGTACTTCATGTTGTAGTATTCATATTCTTGTGTTGTCTTTTAGCTGATGTAGCAAGTTTGCAAGCCAACAGCTTAAGGCCATAGGCTTCAAACGTGGATAGTTTGCACTACTAGCTCTATCATAAGGCTTAATTGCAAACATGTTACTTGCATCTCCCACTGTTGTAAAAGCATTAGATGCACTCTTAGTAAGCATCCCGAGAGATCCTCTGACCTTTGTCAACCTGCATGTTCAAGCTCCAGAGAGTGTTCTCCTGAAGTATCCCTGGCCTCCTTGCTGCTCTCGATGCAGCCCAAACCTGAGACAAGATGGATGCTAATCACTGGCCTCCCTGTTGCGCACAAGATGATACCTTGGCCCCATCAATGGGGCCTTGTTATAGGGCAAATGCCCACTTGATCTAGCCAACCACAATCTGTGTAGATACCCGACAAACCAGCCCTATGCCGATGGCCTGCCACATTACAGGAACCTGCTGGCCCAATGAAACTCGTTACTCCTTGCAAACTGCTCATGTCCATTATCTGCAGTCTACCGACCTACCTCCTTCTGCAAAGTACCAAGCATCCTCGGTTTGTTTCAACCCAATCATTCTCCAACATCTGCAAACTCGAGCCTCAGAACTTATAAAGTGAGAACCTTGGGACTGCTCCACGTAGCTCTTCCCAACTGATCCCTTTCTAGTAAATCTGGAACTCCTCACAGCTGTCTTCAAAACCACCTCTTGTTGAGCTCCATTCAGGTCCCAATCCCGAGCCTTCCAAGGTAAAATGTAATCCCTCCTGTTCCCTGTTCAGAATCATGCCATTGATCCACCTTGAAGAAACCTTCTTGTCACCTGCATTTGTCAATATCTCAATGTCTCTAGAGTCTATAGTTACAGTCCATTTACAATAGTGGGTAAGCATAGCTCCTACCACCTTGAAAGTGCTTTTGACTATTGTGACCCCCACAGGAAAGCTGAGGGTAATGAGGCTATGAATGATGAAGTAATTACATTGGACACCCAGCTGGAATTGCATAAAATCCTGCAAATGTAACACTCTCAAGATCAAGGGAAAGGTAACGGGCAGAGAAACCTATTTTCTTGTTGGATAGCAGTAGCACCCATAGCTTTGTATATTCCAAGTGTGTGAATTCATTGAACCTGCCTATAGTTGATATGACCAGCCAAAGGATGTGCACTAATGTTGTGATCAACCTTTCCTCATATTACTCTTGAGTATTGATTTGTTTGCCTTGGCACTTGGTCCCATTGACATCATACTTGGCTGTGATTGGCTCCACAGTTTGTGGTAATTTCAACATGAATTTTTACAAAATATGACCATGACCTTCCATGACAAAGGTAAGGAGGTTTGTTTACATGGTATTCATCATCAGAAATTGCAGCTAGCAAAGCCAAACAATTCAAAAAGCTCCTCAAGAAAGATGATAGTTTGTTTGCTTTAAAAGCTTAAGGTTGGAGATAACCAAAAACCAAGAAAAGGTTTCAAGGTGGAGGATGTTGACATGCTAGGGTTGCTATAGCAGTATCTTGATATTTTCCAGGAAGCCCCACCTGGACTTCCGTGCCTCTCCAAATTATCTCCTACCCAGCCTAGTCTACCTAAGCCTCCCTTTGACGCACGTCCAGTTGGAGCTTTGACAGAGTAGAGATTCCTCATCATGATGGGAATCCTACGGCAACATTTTAAACATTATTCAATATTTTTTCTGCTGTAATAAATTGCAGTTCTGTTTACTATGTGTTCTTGCAGAAGTTGAATGTGTGAAGTGCTTGCGATGTGAACTCTCTATTCTGGGGCACATATTTTTCCATTTTTCTGCAATAAATACCTCCCTCTGCCAGGTCTTCCAACCCTATGGTTGGGCCGACTCTCCCCATATAGCAGTCCATCATCCGGCCCATATAGTAGCTGTATTGGAGCCCAATGATGGGCATGCATGTGACAGCCCAATGTGGACTCCAAAATCCTTTACGTGGGCTGCATGCAAAAGCCTGTCCCTAGCTAAATTGTAACAAGGACACCTCTAGTTCATGCTCCTTTACATTCCTCATTTGGAGGCTCACAAGTAGGGCATTACCACATATATGATGGCCTAAGTGATGCTTTAGCTGATACACAAGCATATTCACCTTGATCTAGCATAGCTCCTTGATGAGTTGCACCGAACCTTCCATTAGAACATGAGACACCAGGTCCAACAGAATCATTGTCGTGTCGTCCACAATGCATCTGTGCTAGACATAATTACAGGCTAAAGATATGCATTCTAATCTCTGTCAGAAAGTAAAGCGACCAACTAATGTCACTCACTGAATGGATGGCCCTGGACCCCATTGCCCTACAATAAACGCAACCCCACTAACTAAAATCCCACTCTCCAGCCCAGGCACCAATCAAAATCACACTAGCCACCGCATATGGTACTACTCTATCGAGTAAGGGAAAACCGGCATGAGTCTGTGAGATGCCTGAGTATATCATGATTTCCATTGAATGTGTCACCCAAGTGTGATCTCCAAGTGCTAGAACAAGGGCAGATGGAGCCTGGGTTGGTAGGCAATGGAAAACTTCAAGGATTGGGCCCTCAAATTGGACCTAGAAGATGTCAAAGTTATGGCAAGAGAGCCAAGGCCTGTGGCAGTTTGCGACATGGCCAGGTAGGGCTTGCAAAGCCCAAAGAAGATAGTCAGCGAGCTTACCTAGATCAGCAGTCTATTTCCCATACTACTAACTCAATCCATATGGAGGGGTCGAGGCATTCAGACCTATAAAAAGAGCCCCTCAAGGGGGCATAACTCACTGCCTACAGATCCACTTAAGGAGTAGACTGGAGTAGCATGCATATACATTAACAACAGATTTTGGTATAGGTTGAGGGCTGCATAAAGATCCGAGCTTGGACTTTTATTGGCCTAGCCCTATTGCTGAGCAGACGATGGTGCTGCAATTTCAGATGTCAAATGTTCTAAACAATTTGGAAAGCTTGGCGCATGTTAAGTTTTCCAAATTGTGGGAAGATTACCACTTCAAATTCCACCTCCATACCTCGATCACAAAGAGCTCTCATGCAACATTTGGAAGTGTAGTAGCTCTTCACAAATGTCATCTTTCTGCAAACTAACCTGCCATTGAAGTTGTACAAAAAGAGGTGTCCTCTTTTCTAGATCTATAAAGGGGGCACACATTTTCCAAATCTACATAGGGGGCACGCATTAGTAATGTTCTTCCACTTGGCCAGCTTGCTTCTTATAGGGAGCCAATGAAGAAGCACTTTCCAACTCATAAAATTGAGTTTAACATACTGAATCCTCCATTTGGATGGTGATCCAGAGTCCTACAAACTCTGTTAAACCTTCAAATTTCACCTGGAGCATTGCAATTACTCTTGTAAACATTTTGTAGAATTGATATTTCCCATTGAGAAGCATCCAACATTTCAGCCACTAATTCATTTTAACCATGCAATTGGATAGGCAGTTGTTGCCAATCACCTACATCACGGTTTGTAAAATAAATGTCTCTGGCTTTCAAGTTGAGTTTAATTATGACCTGCTCATTAGTGAGCCAGTACATTTGTTTCTCATTCTAAATGTCTTTCTAAACTACTTGGCTATTAGGATTCCTTGCTCTTCTGGATTAACACAGGCTAGAAGCTGCCCTTCCAAGTCAAGGGTGCTGGACCACCAGATGCTTTTCAAGAAAGCAACATCACCTCAAACGTAAGCGCAGCTAGTCCAGTCCAAAGGGAAGTTGAGCTCCTTTCATGCTTGCAATATCCCTGTTGACATGAACGAGCCTCAAAACTTGAGGGGAAAGTGTGGAAAAACTTTATGATGCAAGGAAGGCCACCCCACTTTCCCAAGCCATGTCTTGGGTGTGCTTCAATAATCCACTCAAGCATCTCACACCAATCCATTTGCATAGCAAAGACTGAGCTATCTTTCAACTCCATGCTGTGACATATGCCTATTGAGTACTGGAGCTTGCACTTGATCTTCTTGAGTATCCATCCAAATGTCTTAGCCCTCTATACATACTCACATATGGAGTGAGTTTGCATTTGAAATTTTCTTTGTAAGATCTCGTGACGTTTATTATGTTGTGTAGGAGTTGGCTGTAGCAAGCAACTCATTTCCATAACATGGTATCAAAGCTAAGCAATTGACAAGCTTTGGTTCCTTAAAGATCAACAACAAAAGGCCTTCTTTAAACTGAATGGTGGTGACCTAGCCAAGTAGGAAGGATATTCCACATTAAGGTGTGTTGTGTTAACTGGCAGGTAGTGCTGAAATAGGTTGAAGACTTTAGTTTACGTACAGCCATTAGTGCTAATCCATACCATAGGCACGTCCTATCCCGGCTGTGGTCCAGCAACTCCATGCTGTTGTCTCGTCCAGACCTGCCACGTCAACAGACTGAATCCATATGATTTTCTCAGGCTCCTCTCCTAGGCCTAACAATGCTGAGCCATCTCTAGAAACTAGCATGTGTTGGTTTAGTGATTACACATCGTCATGAGGTGCCTATGGTATGGATAGCTGTATGGAAATAGAGCAGCAAATTCAAGGTTACACAAGTGTAGGCAAGAATCATTGAGCCAGACAATATCACATTTAATTCGTATGCCAATATGGAAACTCTACAACAGGGTTGAGAGATTCATGCAACTATGACTAGCAATAGATAGGAGTCACATGGATGTGTCCTACACATGGCTTTCATAACTGCACTTGTCAAGATGGGACCTATAATTATAGCTTTTGCTCATAATTCACATGACAAAGGTGCTTTGAATGTTTTCCATCAGAGGAAGCTTGAGGGCTTCAAGTTGAATGAAATCACCTTTGTCTATGCTCTTGAAGTGTGTGCCAGTCCATCAGAGGAAGCTTGAGGGCTTCAAGCTGAATGAAATCACCTTTGTCTATACTCTTGAAGCATGTGCCAGTTTGGCTACTTAACAGAGGTGTAGGCAAATCATGCTGCTATATTAGATCATGGATGTCTCCAACACATGACTTTGGAAACTGCACTTGTTAAGATGGATGTGATGTGTGTTAGCATGTGCAAAGCAAGGAGATTGTTTACCATAATACCTTATCACAATGGTCTCCTGGACTGCCATAATTGTGGCTTTTGACCACAATGGGCATTGCTTGGAGGTATTGGATTGTGGGGGTTAAAGGTCACTGTGCCTTTACCCCGGTTATGTACAATACTCAAACACATATATAAATGAATGAAAAAGAAGATTAGGGTGGTTCTGCACCCACCAAAACTTGTGTGGCTCTCTGTCTCTCTCTCTCCTTCTTCCATTCTTGCTTCCGTTGAGAGCACTCTCAACTAGTATCAGAGCCCGGGTGATCTAGCTAAGCGTGCGTGAATGCTTGAAGCTCAATAGCTCTGTGGGAGGAAGGAGAAGCTTTGTGGGAAGCTTTGTGGGTGACTTTAGTGTGCAGAGACCTGTGCAGAGACCTTGGAGGAACCTTTGGAAAAGTCACTTTGGCTTTGCGAAGTGGTTTTGAGAGCCTGTTAAGTGGTTTCAAAGAAAAAGTCGTTTTTTGAGCTTTTCCCTGTTCCGTTCGATGACAGAGACTCCGTATTGACTTGTAGAGGCAACTATTGCTTGCTTTTGGTGTCCACATTACTTCAGGAGCTTGGAAACACCTTCATTCTTGAATCTGGGATCATTTCATTGGATTTCTGACTCACTGTATCAGTTTCTGCGTTTTTTGCCCGGGTGTTGGAACTCAAGTTTGGAGCAACCATTTGCAGATCTGTCAGTTCCGGTGGACTCAGGAGGTCCTAAAACTTCTATGTTGCTCATCATTTGCACTCCGATGGAGTTTACAGATAGCTCTGTTTCAAAAAACGTTTTTCAGCCCGTGTGTTGGACCCAGTGATTGAGACCACGGTTTCCAAAACCGTCTGTCCCATTGCGTTCCGGACGCCCAAAAACCCCTACCTATCAGTTCTTGCGTGATTTGGTGGAGGATTTTCAGAGTTATAGATCTCTGTGTATTCGATTTCGTCTCTCTGTTATGCATTTTTCATTCTAAGGTTTTGAAACCTTAGATTTATGCCACATGGCAGTGGATAAGTATTGATTCCCATTTCTCACTCATCGGTTGGGATTTTGGAGTTCTGGCAGAAGAGAGATATTTGCAGATTTTCTTGCTAAGTCCGATTATGCAATGGCGCCCATGTTTTGAGGCATCTCAGGTTCTATTTTCAATAGCGCTCATTACCGTGGGACTATGATTTCTTGAGCATACCTTATGCAGATCACTCTAGTTGCAGTTTGAGCAGTGTGCGCTCATTCGTGGTATGCATTGGGTTGCAATGGATGATTTATAGGCCATTTGGATGCATTGCGGTACTTGTTGGATGCGCTGATAGGCCCAAATTACCTTGTGGGATGCTATTTTTTATGGACGCTTTGCACATGGATGCTATTTTATGCTGAGGGACAGCTTTGACACATTGCAGGTGATGCACTGATAGTGCTATGCTCTCTTGGATGAGATATTATTGATGCATATGCCAGTGGACGGTGTTTATGCTTGTGTCATTTGGCACTTATTGGCATTTTCTTTTGGGCCAGATTTGCTCATATGGATGCATAGTATATGCACATGAGTCAGATGCATCTTTTTGATGCTTTGAGCTTTGAATTTTGGTGATATTTCAGTCTATTGTGGCATACACATTTGGGTGCACCTAGTATTTGGTGTGATTCTCTCTTGCAGGCACTAGCATTTGGGATTTTGTTTCATTTGCATCATGGCATCCTCTTCCACGTCTGAAAAGGAGTTTTTCAGCATTAAAAAGTTTGATGGGACAAACTTTTTTTTGTGGAAAGAACAAATAAGGGATGTGCTTATTCAAAAGAAGCAGATTAAACCCTTGGCAGGTATTGAAGCTAAGCCTGCGGATATGTCTGAGGATGATTGGAATGAGTTGGATGCATTAGCAAAGTCTACTATTAGACTTCATCTTGCAGAGTCAGTTTATTTCACAGTAGTAAATGAGCAGACTACGGAAGATTTGTGGAAGAAACTGTGTGCCACTTATGAGAAGGAAACTGCCTCTAATAAAGTTTACCTCATGAAGAGGTTGTTTGAGCTGCAAATGAAGGAAGGGGTCTCCATTGCTTCTCACTTGAATAAATTCGATATTATTTTCAGCCAGCTTCAGGCTCAGAAAATGAATTTTGATGCGGAGACTAAGGCAATATTTCTCTTATGTTCATTGCCATCCTCATGGGATACCTTCCGTATAGCTGTCAGTAACTCTGCACCTGGTGGAGTACTGAAATTTGATGATGTGGGTAGCTTGTTGGCCGAGGAGATTAGATGGAAGTCTATGGATGGCAACAAGCAGGATGCAGCCTTAAATGTGCAAAGGGGCAGATCACAGTTCAGGGGGAAGTCCCAAGAAAGAGGGAAATCACGTAGCAAATCCAGGGCACGGAACATTGAGTGTTACCATTGTGGCAAGAAGGGCCATATGAAAAAGGATTGCTACAAGCTAAAAAGAGAGCAAAAGGATAAGAAAAAGAATGCAAATTGGGATGCAGATCAAAAGGAAGAGAGTCCAAGGGAGGACAAAGGAAAAGTGAAGATCGAGGAGATCAATGCAGTCACACATGATAGTGACAATGATGTTCTCTTCATGTCTAGTTTATCTGCAGAGTTGCTTACCACTTCAGATGATGCATATTCCCAGGATTGGATTTTGGATTCTGGTGCTTCATTCCATGTTACTCCCCACAGGGAATGGTTCTCCACTTATGATAGTGAAAAGACAGGTTGTGTGCATCTTGGAAATGACTATCCATGTGACATAGTGGGAGCAAGTGACATAAAGTTTTCTTTTGCAAATGGGTCTGCATTTGTTTTGAAACATGTGAGACATGTACCTAAGCTGACCAAGAGTCTTATTTCAGTAGGTCAGCTAGATGATGCTGGTTTTCACACCACTTTTGGCTTTCAGAGTTGGAAAATTCAAAAGGGCTCTATGCTTTTGGCTAGGGGTGCCAAGTGTGGGACTTTGTATCCCTTACATGTATCAGGGGTATTTGATCATGTTGTTGCAATAACCGAGTAGCCAAGCACTTCTTTGTGGCATTGCAGGTTGGGGCACATGAGCCAGAATGGAATGAAACTCTTATGCCGTTTGGGTTATGTACCACATTTGAGTTTCTCTGATTTTGAATTTTGTGAGCATTGTCTCTATGGGAAGCAGACTAAATCAGCCCATAAAAGAAGGGGAAAGAAAGAGTTTGAAATGCTTGATTTGGTGCATTCAGACGTATGTGGTCCCATGCCTACATAGTCATTAGGCGGGGCTGAATACTATGTGACATTCATTGATGATGCAACTAGGAAAGTGTGGGCTTATGCTATAGCTCGGAAGAGTGATGTGTTCCAGGTATTTCAGAAATGGCTGGCCTTGGTTGAGAATCAGTCAGGTAGAATGCTTAAATGCCTACGGACTGACAATGGTGGAGAGTATCTCTCTCATGACTTTCAGCATTTCTGTGATACACGTGGGATTAAGAGGGAGCTCACTTCCCCTCGTACTCCAGAGCAAAATCCAGTTGTAGAAAAGATGAACCGTACCATTCAAGAAAGGTTGCAATGCATGCTTTCCAATGCAAGTCTTTCTGGTGGTTTTTGGGCTGAGGCAATGAAGACTGCAGTGCATGTGATCAATAGATCACCTAGTAAGAGTCTGGATGGAGGTATTCCTGAAGAGGCATGGAGTGGCAAGAAGCCCTCTTACTCTCATTTGCGTATATTTGGGTGTGAGGCATATGCACATGTGCCAAAAGAGCTTCGAAAGAAGCTAGATCCTAAGTCTAGGAAATGCATCTTTCTGGGTTATGGTGAAAGTGGAGAGATGGGCTATCGTCTCTGGGATCCAGAAGCAAAGAAGATCATACACAGCCATGATGTGGTCTTCAATGAGAAGAAGATGCATAAGGCACCCATGAGGGATGTGGAAATGAGGAGAATCACTTTCCAGGATGTGAATCCACCTGCATATGTTGATAGACAGCAAGCTGTCCATGCACCAAATGTGCAAGAAATGGTGCCACCAAGTACTTCCACAGGTATACAATCAAGGGTAGATGATGGATCATCTATTGGTTGAAATGATGAGCCAAATGTGGCTGATATGCAAATGGGACAGCAAGCTGAAATGCCCTTGAGAAGATCATCTAGAGTGTCTAGACCACCTGATAGGTTTGTTCCAGGGGTAGACTATGTGATGCTTATTGATTGCGGGGAGCCTTCTTACTACAAAGAGGCTATGATGCATGAGGATCAACGCAAGTGGGAGTATGCTATGCAATCAGAGATGAGTTCACTTATGAAGAATAAGACTTGGGACTTGGTTTCTTTGCCACATGGAAAGAAAGCATTGCCATGTAAATGGGTCTACAAAATGAAGGTCACAGGTGATGGTGTGCCTAGGTACAAGGCCCGTTTGGTTGCTAAAGGGTTCAAGCAAGAGAAGGGTGTGGACTTTGATGAGATATTCTCTCCGGTTGTGAAGATGACCACACTTAGATGCATGCTTGGACTAGTGGCATTAGAGGATATGGAGCTTATGCAGATGAATGTCAAGACAGCTTTCTTGCATGGGGATTTGCATGAGGAAATTTACACGGTTCAGCCGGAAGGCTTTGAAGAAAAGGGCAAAGAGCATTTAGTTTGCAAGCTGAAGAAGAGTCTCTATGGTCTTAAGCAAGCACCTAGAGAATGGTATCAGAAGTTTGATGCTTTCATTCGGTCCCAGGGTTTTAGAAGGAGTGAAATTGATCACTGCCTCTACACTAAAAGGGCTAAGGATAATAGCATGATAATCTTGGCACTATATGTGGATGATATGCTATTGGCTAGCAAGAATACTTATGAGCTAGATGCATTAAAGGCCAAGTTGCATGAGGCTTTGATATGAAGGATTTGGGACTTGCAGGTCATATTCTTGGTATGCGCATCACACGTGATCGGAGTAGGAAACTCCTTTGGCTTTCACAAAAAGAGTATGTTATAAAAGTACTGCAGCGTTTCAATATGGAGGGGGGGAAGGCAGTGAGTACTCCATTGCCTCCATATGTGAAACTGAGTCATACAGATAGTCCCAAATCAGATGAGGAAAGGGCCATGATGGCTAAGGTTCCTTATGCATCAGCAGTTGGGAGTCTTATGTATGCTATGATAGCTACTAGACCAGACATTGCATTTGCAGTGGGAGTTGTTAGCCGGTATATGGCTAATCCAGGAAAGAGGCATTGGGAGGCAGTTAAGTGCATCATGAGGTACATGAAGGGTACCAAGGAGATGTGCATCTGTTTTGGTAGAGGAGACATGCGTGTACTTGGGTACACAGATTCAGACTATGCAGGGCATGTGGATAGTAGGAGATCCACTTTTGGTTATGTGTTCACCTTTGCAGGTGGTGCAGTGTCGTGGATGTCTCGCACATAGAAGTGCATTGCTTTGTCTACCACAGAGGCTGAGTATGTTGCAGCCACAGAGGGTTGCAAGGAGGCTATATGGCTTGATCGGCTAGTGGGAGATTTGGGGATTCATACAGGTGTACCGATATTGCATAATGATTCCATGAGTGCTATTCAGCTAGCACGGAATCCGGTCTTTCATGCAAAGACCAAACACATTGAGGTCAGGTACCATTTCATCAGGGAGGTACTTGAGGACAAGCGCATAGAGCTTGTCAAGGTTCATACAGATGATAACCCTGTAGATATGCTGACGAAGAGTCTACCTAGTCAGCGGTTTGAGTATTGTCATGTATTGATGGGCATTGGATAGTATGCTCACTGGTTGTTCTCCCTTAAAGGCACATTGTCCTTTAAGTGGGAGGTTGTGGGGGTTAAAGGTCACTGTGCCTTTACCCCGGTTATGTACAATACTCAAACACATATATAAATGAATGAAAAAGAAGATTAGGGTGGTTCTGCACCCACCAAAACTTGTGTGGCTCTCTGTCTCTCTCTCTCCTTCTTCCATTCTTGCTTCCGTTGAGAGCACTCTCATTGGATAGCTTCCATCAAAGGGCAACAAGTTGATCAAGGTTATAGCAAGCACAGCCTTACAGTTGGCTGTCCATAGGGAGCAGTCTAGAGGTGACATTGCAGGAGATTACAGCAAGCACTGCCTTACAGTTGGCTGTCCATAGGGAGTAGTCTAGAGGTGAGATTGCAGGCAGCATCAAGCCTACCATCTTGTGCCTTGGACTTGGGATATTACAACAAGAGAAGAACACAAGGTGGAGCTTGGATCTGAGCAGATTTTGTAGCAAGGGAAGCTTTGTCTATGTTCTTGAAGCGTGTGCCAGTTTGGCTGCTTAACAGAGGTGTAGGCAAATCATGCTGCTACATTAGATCATGGATGTCTCGAACACATGGCTTTGGAAACTACACTTGTAAAGATGGATGGAATGTGCTTGCTGCCTTCTGTCCTAGAATAGACAGCCCTGCTTTGCTGCCTTTGTAGCTCCCAACATACCTTGGGTGCTGCAGTCTACTTGCAGACCTCTGACATGGCTTGACATATTTCACCGCTGCAAGGTACTCCTATAAAGTTGCAGTTATCTGCCAGTGATCTTTTGTGCAGTTCCTGGTTCCCACATGGTAGCTAGCATGCTGCCCATGTTGCACCCCTACCAATGCTATGAGTTTTTCCCCCATGCATGGCCACGTTGCATTCTGACCCTTTGTTGGACACCTCATCCATACTCTCCCATATGTTTCCAACAATAATAGCATGGATCTCTCAACCTTTCTATAAGGCTCCTATGCTAGCACTGAGAACACAGACAAAGGTTACCTTGTATGGCTTCACACCTTTAGCCTACTTTTGAACAAATAGTTGTAGGGCTTCCTTGTTGAACCCGTTCTGAGCAAACGTTGAAGTTATGGTATTCCATGAGACCACATTTCACACAGGCATCACTGCAAACACAGATCTAGAATCATCTAGACTCCCACATTTGTATGGGGACCACTCACAATTCCTCCATACTTGCCCAAATCTGATTTCGTATCCCTCACCCAATGGATCTCATCATACAAGCTTTCAAGAAGACAAAAGCCATCATTCCTCACAAGCTCACTCTTATGGTGCGCATCTAACCTAGGTGTGGGAAAGCCCCCCCTCATTCCTAGCCCCTCTTCTGCAAGCTTGAAACCATACAAAGTCAACACACCATATAGCTCGTTGCACATATACCTAGAACAAGAACACCCAAGATGTTGATATGGCATGTTAGTAATTTTAAAACTAATACCTAAATGAAAATTACTATATACTAAATGCAAAGTTCTATATCCCAAACTCAAATTGCTACATGCTATATACAAAATACTGTGTGCAAAATACAAAATCATACATTCCTAAAAGCAAACTACCATGTGCAAAATGCAAAGTGCTATGTTCTATATCCCAAACTTAAATAATTCATACTATATGCAAAATACTAAGTGCAAAATACAAAATGATATGAACCCAAGGAAAGACACGTTCCTTGGTCTTATAAATTTTGGAGAGGAAATGTGCCAACTCTCCCCCCACACGAATGTGTGGTTAAGTTTATTTGTTTATGTGTTGGATAAAAAGTGCTATGTGCTAAATGCAAAAATGCTAGTTGCTCAATGGTATATGCTAATTCTAAATGAAAAATTCTATGTATGAAAGTAAGAGTGCTATATCTCAAATTCAAATTGCCACCAAATATACACAAAGTGATAAATGAAAACTGCTATATCCCAAATTCAAATAGCTACAAAATATATGCTAAACACAAACTCTTATGTGCAAAAAGAAAGAGCTATTTACCATGTTCTATATTCGAAATGCTATATGCTACATTCAAAATTCCTATATGCTATATTCAAATTGGTATCAACATAAACTAGAGACGTTATAAATTTTGAGTGAAAAATATAAAGTGTTAACAACCTTGATATTTTGTTTGCAGATTATTCGAACTAGTGAATTTCAAGTCATTTTTAATGCTCTCATCCACAACGAGAAAATAAAGTAGGTGCTTCTACTTCAACATATAATTTACTTTACAAATATGAAAAGGTCTGTTATTGAAAGGAGAGAATGTGCTTCCTACATTAGCATAGAAACAAGAAAAGACAATTACAACCGAGTTTCTCTTCATGGCTATTCATCAATAAATTTCTAAAAGAATGGAACCAAATCACTTCTCAATATATTTCGAAGATGCAATATTGTGTATATTGTGGTAGAATAGAATTTAACACAGGTTCTTTTACAAAGTTAAAATCAGTAATATCACTACTAGAATCAAGTATAACACCATATGACTTATCTAATACGTTCATAAGTTTGCATGTAGAAAATGGCCTAGGACATAAATAAAAAATGGCTTATAAAGCATGCATAGATAGTCCATTCAAAAAGTTGTACTCGGTTCCCTATGATCCAGACTATTTACAGAATGTATTAGGTGCGGACATATTTCAAATGCAAATGCTTTCTATAATCGATATGTCCCTAAACGTTTTCAAAGGTATTACATCTTTAGCAATAGGTATACTACAAAGGAGATCGATGTTGGATAATCCACTAATATGTTGGAATCACCAACAAAGATTTTGTAGTAACTCAACAAACTTACTATTATCAACAAAACACGTTCTAGCGTTTAGCTCTAGAACAAACCCCGTATTTAAAAAATACTTGACAATGTATGAATGACCGCATCCAAAGTGTTCTTTCTTCAGAAGTTATTTCTAATATTCTTGAAAGACACTCTGCTGACTCACCATTCGATCTTATGAAAAGTGCACATGAGGACAACTACTTGTCATTACTAGAACAAATCAACATGCTACCTACAACTCATCAATTCAAAAAAAAAACATCACATGAAGTCGGGACAATTATACTTCGTGATTCAACAAGAATTATTGAGCGTCAGCTCATAACATCTATGGAAGGTCTATCACAATGTGACGAATTAACATTAGAGTATGCATTATTCCCATTCCTCTATCCTTTCGAATATGGTGCTCATGACGGCAAGATGTTCTTCAACGTATATTTAAAAATGAGAATATCAACATTGTTCTCTGTGTTCACTCTTTACAAACCATACTTGTTATTGATGTACCAAATACGTCAATCTATTTTAATAGCAAACTCTACTCAAACCACAGTATTACAAAGAGATATTGACCAACAAAGACGACAAGATCCAAGAATATTTGAACAAGAGATAATTAGACGTATTCTTAAGTTTCACATACCAAGTTCTATTCCTAGATCTCCTTCATGACACCGTAGAAACTTAAAAGATCTAATGGCAATGGTTGACACATGGGGCCTTCCCAATATATTCCTTACACTTACTGTAGATGAGGTATCAACCACGAGATGGTGTGAAATCGATCAAATAGAAACCATTGCTAAACAATTCAATAAAAACTTCACATGGAGAGATTGTCCAGTTGAATGCGCAATGCTCTTCCATGTTAGACTGCAACAATTCTTAGCAAGATATATTATGTGCGATAAAGGACTAATAGGTAGAGTCAACCATCACATCATAAGATATGAGGTACAAAATCAAGGATCTATGCATGCACACATGATGCTATGGATAGATGAACAAGACATAGATATTGTATTAAATCAGATAGATGCACATATCCCTTATATGAATGATTTTAATAACTGGCCAGAGAATTCAATTCAAAGAAAGTTTAACTATATTGTAAAGAGAAAATAAATCCACACATGTAGGCCAACATGCAATCTATTTGACTCAAGCACAAACCACAAATGCAAATACAGATTTCCATATCCAATACATTTAGATACTAAACCTACTATAGATCCTCTCACACAAAGATGGATCTACTTCCATCCATCACTAGAACATCGTAATGTCGTTCCATACCATGCAGGAATATTACTCTTATGGCAAGCACATATGAATATTCAAAAAATAACAAACACAAGCCTATCATATTACCTTCTAAAATATGCTATGAAGACCGAACCCATGGGACACATGAACTTGAATCTTGGTGATGCAAAACTTCTAGGACTAGATAATCTAGATCCAATTAAATTAAAAATGATATCTGCATACATTCTTTCAAAGCCAACATCTCCAACAGAGGTCGCATCGTCATGCTTACAAATATCTACCATTCAAAGAAGCGAATCTGTGCATTTCATTGACTCCTCTCCCCCATCTATGCGCCAAAAATACCTTCGTGAACATTGTGTTTTTGTAATGCATCCTATAGATACATATTGCAGTTGTCCAAGTGTCATGGAGAACTTGACCTTCTATGAATTCTAGAAAAAATACAATGTCCAAAAGTCAAAGAAAAAAAACAAAGATAACATAACTATCGTAGATTCTTTCGAAAATTACGTATATCCATCAACACAGATTGTACGTTTCACAGATTACCACCCTGCTCATCATTTTGAAGGATTTTTTTACAACCTTCTACTAAAGAACGTAAATTTTAGAAATGAGAATGAGCTCATTTATGAAAACAATCATAGAAATCTTACTTCTTAGAATGCCATATCCGAGACCTCGTAAAAATAGAAGAAGACATCGAATCTCTTATCGATCAATATTGCAAAGTGCACTTGCTAATAGATCAAAATCGCCACCAACTAACAAACATGATACTCCAAAAAAGCCCATTACGTGTTATTCAAAACTCCTTCATGGCTTCAACCAACCTTCATGAAGATACCAATATACATAACATAGCATGCACAAAATTACTTCAAATGATGAACGAGTTCAAGGATTTCGAAAATGCAACTCTTTCTTCTGAACAACAAGAAATTTACGAAAAGATTAATGGATCACCCACAGGACTTCATGTCATTTGTGTTGGTTCATGAAAGACATTTATGATCAAGTACATTACTTATAATTATGTAAAACAAGGAAAATCGATTGTTTTAGCAGCAACAACAAGAGCAGCTGCAATGAGACTAAGTTGATTAGCAACTACTGTCCATCATTAGTTTGCTCTACCAAAGAGACACGATATGTTTCGTGCCTCCTTACCAGTGTCAGACGAACGATACATAGAATTGCAAAATGTAGAAATCATAATAATTGATGAGATCTTAATGATGACATGCCAAACATTAAACATAGTAATCAGACAACTATGCGAAACTTGCAAGCAAACAATCTTGTAGCCTTTTGAAAATAAAAAGATGCTCTTATTCGGAGATATGTCCCAGTTGCCTCCAGTATGTAAATGCAAGGTGCAAGAAAATGAATTCTGTAAAAAATGCTATATTGAAAACTTGGGTTTCTGGACAACTGCAACCTTTTTATTCCTACACACATCAATACGTCACCTAGAAGATCCAATATACATAGAATTCTTAAGCATAATCAGAATAAGACAACCAACGATAGAAGAGATTCAGTATTACGTAGGTAATTTAATCATAAGTGATAGTGAAGCAAACGATTTCATTGACAAGGACACAACTATACTGTGCACCCATCAAAAAGACGCACAATACTCTAATGAGCTCATACTACATAAGAAATTCAAAGAGCATCAAATTAAAAGTGTCACTATGACATCCAATGCAGATTAAATCTTAGAATTAAAAGAATGGATAATGGATCCAGATTTCCACTCCATACAACAAATAGCAATAGGAGCGAAAGTGATGATCACAAAAAATATAGATCTCATAATCGGAGCTACAAATGGCGCTATTGCAAGTGTCATATCACTAGAAATAGATAATAACACAAACAACATTTTAAAAATTCATGCCAAGATCTTATCAACAAATGAAAAAATCACACTAAGATGATCAAAACATAAAGGGAAGGTATTAAACTCAATATGATATCACAAAACAACTTTTCCAATCACACTAGCATATGCAATTACGGGACACAAGTCACAAGGATGCACACTCAAAGGAAAGGCTCTTGTAGTAATACAAAAATCATTTGCACCAGGACTAACATATGTCATGCTTTCACGAGTCACCACTCGAAACAACTTAAGAATCTTAAATAAAATCAATCCATCTGACTTCATTCCAATGCTTACATGAACTTTAAAAAAATAGTAATCAATAGAAAATCCTTTTATTAAACATTCATCAATATAAGAGAAAAGAAACTTTTGATATACAAACTAATATGCAGGATCTATCAAAATTCACATTAGTTTATATTCTAATTTATAATAGATTACTATTTCACAGATCTTTAATCAATTCAAAAGTAAAGCCTGATTGGCTCAACAAGATTAAGAGAAATCAACAAAAAGAACAAAGGGACAAAATTATTTCTTGTATATAGCTCAAATGCGTCTCGCAAACATGGCTAGAAAGGAACCAAATGAATACATTTATGGATGGAGCACACTGCAAGACCTTAGGAATTTCATGGATAACAACTAACATGAAGTACAACAATGAAAGGCAGAACATGGGGACATAGAAATGAGAGCAAACGGTTAGTAACCCAATTTTATTTATAAAAAATGATTAAATTTTAAAATTTAAAAATACAATAAATAACATATACATAATATCAATTCAAACATAATGTAGGTCTAACTAAGTACATAATTCAAAAAATCACAAAAGAGGACGATATTATTACTCCAATGATGTTGAGAACAGAAGCACAAGCTATAATAGATAAGCACTCAGAAGGAATTTCAGCTTATTGCCTGGAACTTCTACACTTTGGCTACAATGTAAGCTTAGCCAAACTCCTCAAAATAGATCGTAAGACTGGAAATGTCATACTAGCGGAGTTCAACAACATGTTCCAAATAGATGATAAAAAAAAAGCAAAAGAGTTGCCATTTACCATAGAAGGTATAACTTCCATTATTGATTTAAATTTTGCAAAAGAAGCATATGGCGAACATTTTGAGTTTTTCCCGACTCCACCAAAGAACAATATATTTCAGTCCCCTATAGGTACAATCTTGACTTCATATCTTAAAATACATACAAACTTCATCTTCTAACACACAAGAAAAACTCATCGTACTTCATTTTGCTATTTCAAATAGGAAATCGCGAAGAAGACAAAGAAAAATGCACAAAAGGCCCATATTACATATATTCTATTCTACGTATTGCTACAGAAAAAAGATATATTGGACAAACTAGAAATCTTGAAAAACGGATAGCATAGCACCAAACCAATCCTCCATTAAAATTGAAACATGATGTTAACAGGTACAAACCGTTCCACTCGAACTTCAAAACAGAAATCCTAGCCACCACAAACTTTAAAAGCAAAGCGGATACACTCGAAGAGAAATACATAAGAGAACTCAACACAACCGACTCGAAATATGGCTACAATAACCTCAGTGGAAATCCAGCATCTACAAAAAAGTTTTACGTTCTCAAAAATAGAGACACAATCTAGTATATTTAAGTAAAAGCCCATTTTCAATACATGTAAAGGACTTCCTATTTCAAACTATAGTTAAATCATACTCTTGAAGGACTCTTAATTCATAACATATATTACTCAATTTTTTTAGTTTTCAAAGCAATACTACTTTTTTCCAATAGACATAAAATAAGTCATGTATGAACTGTTATTGAAGGACTCTTAATTCATAACATATATTACTCAATTTTTTTAGTTTTCAAAGCAATACTACTTTTTTCCAATAGACATAAAATAAGTCATGTATGAACTGTTATTAAAAAAATGCTTATAATTGCATGTTTTTCTTTCTTGCCATGAGGAATTGTGGGACAAAGCTCACGAGTGACCTTGCTAGGGAAACCCTAATTGGATAATAGTCGTGAGATTTCGTGGAGCAAAGCAAGAAGGTGAGATTTCTGAGAAGCTGTGATTTGTGAGGAGGAGGAGGAGGAGGAGGAGCCATGGCGTCTCGAAGGAGGTGCTGCTTCTGTTTGGGAAGTGCATCCAGCATCTTCATCTTGCATCAGCGCCATCTTTCCTCCCCCATCTCCCTCCTTTCCTCCTCTTGGGACCATCTCTCCCACGACTTCTCCCCTTTCCTCCACCGTCTCTTGCCCCTCTCAGGTACCCTTTTTGCTCCATCTCGCACCACCATTCCCTTCTCGCTTTTCATGCTTTCCTAGCCCTCTCTCAATGTTCCATTCTGCTCCTTTGTAGGTGACCTCCACCTTCTCGCTGCAGCCTTTGTCGAGAACTATGTCTTCGGAGCGTATGTGTTTGCAGTTCCGACGTCCTCCCTCCCTTTTGTGTCGGGTTTTGCACTTGCTCCATTAGCCTTGCTTTGTTTTGAAATGATTTTGTCCAGGTCTCTGCCTCATGTGGTTGTCAGAAAAGGCCCTGCACTCTTGATCGGATGCTTGGACGTGGATGGGTTCGATTTCCAAACACTGGTGGAGGTGGAGCTACCGACTGAAGAATTTAGAGGCTTCGAAATTGAAGGTTGGTCCTGCATCAAAATGCATTCGTCTGGCTTGCACTCTGCATTCCTACAACAGCTCATTGAGCTTCTAATCGTGCTTGCCAGTGCGCGATCCTTGATGAGCTAATCCAAATGTAGCAGTTAAAGACCAGCTTCTTCAATGTCACAACTTCACAATCGAATATACCTAGCTTAGCGCGAGCAGCGAACAGCGAATGAATTTTGCTCAACTTCGCTCATGACCTGTATCCGTTTTGTCATTTGGTCCTCTACTCCTTCACATGCGTGACATTCTTATCCTCAGTCGAGTACACTCCACCAGATTTTGAAATACAAGTAGTCAGCTCACGCAAGTTTATACCCAATGCAAAAGTTTGCCAAAAGATGTTTTAATAAAAGTTTACAATGACGCCTCATGTTTTGCAGAATGTTGGTTGACGGATGGCCCTATACTCGTGGCTCAAAGCGGAGAAAAGTTTGTGATAGTTCACACCTTGCTCTGTCAGAAGTCAGACGCTCTCCAATGCACCGAGCAGACTCAAGAGGCGTTTTGGAATGCATCTGTGCTGGACCTTGCTGGTGTCGCGAACGGGAGGGTGAGAGCGCTGCACTGTGGCGATTTAAAGGGTTTTACGGAACCAGAACTGCTACTAAGCATTCAATCTCCATCTGGCTTTGACTTTGGGACACAAAGGTAGCGTTTACACCTTAAGTTTGACCTATACATGAATTCAGGCTCAATATAGCAGTGTTTCGCTACCCTTTATCCAAAATAATACTTTCCAGATCTCCCAACTCCTATTCTGCTTCGATCAAAGTCTCATCGCCAGCGAACATATCATGAGTTTTGATTTCGCCTTTTGAAAAAAACTTAGCTTTTAGATCTTTTCATGTCTTTTGTGGATTTGCCTGTCTACCATATGACGATCACATGTAATATGTGATTTAAAAAAATCCTCAAGTGCGCCACCTGATGCTTGGATAGTAATGAGATCACAGGCATTGTTTCTTAATTTTCATAGACATCTGCGCGTGAATATTAAAAGGCACCAAAGGTATACTTGAAACTTGAGAGCATAATATGCAGAGGTAGGTGGAGCTCCTGCTCATCAGACTGAACCCCCCCCCCCCCTCCTCTTCCGCGCCCAACGAAACCGAATATATATGTGCAGTTATTGGCACTATGCTGCTCCAAATGTTAGGAAGGAAGCACTGGCCATTCTGTCACTCGTTCATTGCCTTTGGGCTCAAGCATGGTTGTTTCGTTTCGAAAAAACTGCTCCAAGTGTTTCCCACCTTGGAGAAATCCCCTCCCGTCTCCTATATCAGGGGCTAATCAAAATTGAGAGGCCTCTTGACATATTCAACAGACATAGTGAGACAGCCATCGGATAGGTATATAGGAAAATGTCGTTACTCATTTTCAGTCAAGTCTCGTTCTTTCTTCTTTATTTTAACATTTTACTTCCCTAGGTTGCTTTGAGCACTGTGGTTGGGACATCTGCAGAAATTCGACCCTAGGCATATCATGGCTCTCAATTGCTAGAAGCAATTGTTTCCAGGAAAAATCGGGACATGACACTGCTTACCCTCTTTGGATTGTCGTTTGAAGGAGGGGGAAAAGTAGGATCAAAGACTAGTCTGGCCCTTCTTGGATTGTCCTCTTGAAGTAGACCACCTATGGTCTTTATTATTTCTTAATTCCTGGAAGTAATTCTAATAAGGTGTAAGTTCTCTTCTAGGGAATGGAGAATGAATGTGATCCAAAACTCTAACGGTACAATGACCACTTCAATATACCCTAGTCAAAGAGTTCCAATTTGGAAAATAAATAAACTTGTAATATGGGGTAATTCTCTTTTAGGAGAATCAATGTGTAACAAAATCTTTTTATAGATGTATCCAGAATTCATATCCAGCATTTGAAGCACTACTACCAGACGCGAGAACAGACATCAAAAGTATCCAAGAGATCCTCAACCATCAAATGTAATAGTTTGTCTTCAGGCACTGTGTGTAGATTCAGTCTCTAACCCACACAAATCATTTGCAAATACTTCTGAAATTCGTTTGGAATATAGTTCTCTCTGAAAGTACTAAGATTTCACCAAGAACTTAAATTTTGAGTCCAATTGCAGTAAGCAGAGGAAATAGGGGTGATTTGGCTTCAAATCATAATTTACACAAGCCACATGCAAGCTATATACCCATCTTCCACCTGAACTTGCACGAACGCTTGAACAACCTTGATTATCTTGATCTTAATCTGGCATTTTGAACAGTCTAATAGAGTAAAGAACTTTAGGGTTGGAATATAAAGACTTCTCTTTTAAGCTTTCTTGCATGAAAAATGAGCATGCTTATTGAAGCTATCGAATAGCATCGAGATCATATCATGCCCTTGTGAGGATTTTGAGAAACCTTGTCACAAATTCATGCTAATGCTGGCACCTGCTAAAGTCAACCTTGCCTTTGTGTTCTATTGTACTTGCTTTCTTGGAGATTGCGTGAGGCTATTAGCAAATAGCTTTTAAGACGAGTTTGAGTAAGAGGACATACCTCCATGGCTTGCAAAAGATGAGTCGTGACATTGATTCATAATCTTCTCTTGCATGCTTCTTGTCACATAGATTCAATCTGGGCTCCAAAAGACAATAATCGTTGTGTCAGAGGCCTTAAATTTTTGACAAGTAAAGAAGCCATTGTAGAACCTCCTTTGCCGCCACCACCTTTGATTGAGCCCAAATGCTAGAGAAATTAGGATTGTCTTTGTATGTGTTTTTGGTTACCTTGAGCTCTTCATGATGGGATGCTGAAATAACATTTGCTTGGAGTGTATATGATATGACATCTGCAACAACGCTATGCTTTAGGAGTATGTTGAATGTAGAATTGAAAGCTGAGAAGAAGTTGGCCCATCACACGTGCTTTTCCAGAATATCAGCTGACACTTTCATGGTTGGTTTGTGCCACAAAATTAGTCTCCAAAAGTTAATGTACACATTCCGAGGGTGTGGATTACCACAAGTAACTATTTCTCATCGCTCAGCTTATTTTTAAAAGTCTCCGACTCTTGTATGCCGCTGCATAAACATCGTGCTGCAAGTTTGCTCCTATGCATCCTTCAACCTCCTTCTATTCTTTGAAAACCATCTTCTCTTTTCCCATATCAAAGGATTTATTTTCTTTGTAAGGTCATGCAAAGGAGATGCTTTACAAACAAAATGATGAGTAAACCTCCTATTAAATGAGCGTAACCAGAACGATTCATGTCAATTATGGCCTTAAGTTTGGCATGTAGAGACAAATTGATCTTTTTTTACTTGCCTTTTAAAATAATATGACGAATGAATCTTATCATGATTTTAAAACTCAACTTCTGCATTTATGAATGGTTTGTTTTCATTCAGCGGTATGAGGACGAGGCAAGCTGGAAGGGGAAAAGGGGGAGATAGAGTAGTAGAAGGATACAGACATATATATATAGATCTATGGAATGTTAAAAAAGCCAATGAGATTCCTTGAAAAAAAAAAGAAGCCTATGAGTCTCAAAATGAGAGTACACTCATGGGTGGAACTAGGGGTGTTTATCAAATCTCCCCTAAGTCGTATTGGGGTTGTTTAACAGGCCTCCCATGAAACTACTGATGAAAAGAAACTAGGAAGAAGCATGACTGAGAAGAAGCTCCGAGTATTAGGAGTGTTGGTGAGATTTGTACATCGTTGTGATTGGAGTGGTTTAAATCTTACATTCACATGATTGGTGGATAGGGATATTGGATTGGATTTGGATTAGGTGATGAGGACTTGGTTACCTGCTTAATGGGTGGTCACCTCCTTTGTATTTGTGGATCACTGTAGCCTTCCATTTGTGAAGGCGATAGCTATTTTTTAATGGAGAAAAACCACTATACAATAAAATGAAATCGTATAGTCTTTACAAGCAGTTGTAGCTTGAATGAAGAGAATGTGGACTACTTGGTGATTAGCATTCTCCTTTAGTACTAGCCTTTGTGACGGCTGAGTCTGCCCTTCGCCTCCGGAGTGCCGACATAGACTCAGTATGAAGACCTTTGTATAAATGGATGCTCAAGTATGTGTGGGTGTGTGGATTTGTTTGTGTGAGAGCGTATGTTTATACTATGGTCTACACCCATTGTTGGGCGTTGATGACGTCAGTGGGGATGTCATAGTAGCTAGTTCCTACTATGGATGATGGAGTTTATGGTTTTCAACCATGAGTGATTATCATGAGATTGAAACTGCACTATGTGTTGTGTTTTTAGAGGATGAATTTGGTCATGTTCTTGGATTCATCTAGATATATGTACATATACAAATCAGCAGTCCCAGAGGTGCTGATCATAGGGAACATAATACAGAAAATTGGCTGAAAGGAAAACCAGCATGCTTCAAGAGATCCCAACTCATTGCTTGGTGAGTCTCTGAAACAGGGCCTACCAACCAGGGAGGAGGGTTATACAACCAGGGAATCGACGTCCCGCGCTCCCATGTGGCACACAAGGTGTAGATGATATCCTGCCAAATGGTTGTTAGAAAATGAAAATCCCACCAGAGGGTATCCCGCAGCGAAGACTGATAGACGAGCCTAGGAATTACACGTGGAAGCCAGCCATAGGCCATCGGCATGCATCTGCTCCAGCCATGGGCCAATTGGCAGAAATCCCGCGGGCAACAGCCAATGCCCATTAAGTGTCTTGGCTCTCATACATTGTGCATCTCGTATGTGCCATTGTGTACCTTTGGTCATGTGTGCCAATCAGGGATTATTTACCCATTGGTCTAACACATGCCTAGGCCCTAGCTCCCGAACCCTATTGCCTAGTGCCTTTAGTAAGGACCCTTTGACCTTTGACCAACATGTATCGTTGTGGCAAGGTCTTTTATGCTTGTAACTATATGGGTACGTAAAGCATACATAAATTCTGAGAAACCAAAACACATCGCAGGCAGCCTTTCATCCCTTTTACATATGTTTCCACCATATTGACATTGCACATCATTTACAGTCACATTGATCACAAGCCTTTATCTGTTGTAAACATGTATGTTGTTAAGATCATTGTTAGTCGATTTATGTGGACGTTATTCCTAGTGTTTATTTGGGGATCAGTATTTAGTTCTATTTGGGAGCTAAATATGAAACGATTTTGATGCAATCTTGTTGTCTAGTTCTAGACACCTTCTAGAAAACTGTATTTTCAAACAAGCGTGGAATCATTTTGTGTGCTACCTTTTTTCATCCTTTTGAGAGGGATTTGGAGGTGGCTGTATTGATTTTTTGATTGTTCATATTTATCAAAGCATTCTGCAAAGATGTTCATAAGAACTTTCAAATCTTGACAATACTTTCTTTGATGTGAATTTTGCAGATTGAGAGCAGGATGGAATTTTGTAAGTTTGCCTCTTGGATCCATAGCGTGTTCAAACAGTGAAAACACTACGCATCACAGCAGTCCCAATTTGAGCTGGCAGCAGATCCCTCTTAAGAATGGATTCACAGTTTGCAATGAATTGTTCCCGCCTGATATATGTCCTGATTTAATCTCTTTTGTGGAGGCTATCCCATTATATCCTGTGACGGCATTTTTTTTACCGCCAAACTCACCATATGAAATTAGAAATAAAGACACTGTCCTCTGTGATATTGCTGCTGGATTTTACAATGGAAAAGTTGTCAAATATAGGCTTGGGAATATTTTAGCAGAAATTGAACTTGAAGATGCTCCAATTTCATTGTGAGATTTGGATTTTTAGCTCTTCCCTTCACATTTGATTTCATTTACAATTCCAGGCTTTAGACTTACTCATCCTTTGTCTGTTGACATATTAGTCCCAAGTCGGGTTTAAAATTCTTAATTACTGGTGGCATTTTTGGTTATTCAAAACCTGACCAACTTTTTTTCGACACCACAGGCAGTTTGCTATAGTTGCAGAACGTCAGGGGGTTCTATTTGCTATTCTGGATGGGAAGCAGAATAAAGTTGTTGCCCTTTGTGCAGACACTTTGAAAGTCCTTCAAAGTAAGATCTGTATCACACTTTAGCGGTTTGACTTGCATTAATCTGGAACCTATGTTGGTTGTAACTGAGCCATGCACATCTCCTCCTTTTCAGCTTGGACAGGATTTCAAGAGGTGTTAGTGGGAGACTTTCAAATGGTTGGGCATGACCAGTTACTTCTATTGGCAGAGAGCGAGCCACCTCTAACCCCTTCAGATGATAGCTATCTTACATCAATGCAACTCACTGATTTGAAGACTTGCTTCTTTTCAGGCCCTCACCAGTCTTGGCAAACTGATTACACAGGTAAGTGATGAATTTGATCGTATTTTCAGAGGCACACTTGTGCATGATTGCATAACAAAAGTTTTTGGGCTCTAGATTGATACTCCTACATGACAGGATTTGGGGTCCGGTTCTTATTTGATAATATGTCAAGTCCATTCATGCAGCTTTGCACTGTAGACTGAAATTGCTTGTTCGCATAACTTTCACTCCAATTGCTATTCAACAGGCATGGGGTGGTAGGCTTCAGAGAACATAGTGTAATTCATATACCTTTGTTGGTCTATTGGTCAATCTATTAAAGAGAAGATGGGGTTTATTTATTGGTTATAGCATTTAAGCCAGTTGTCAAAGATTATTTGTAAAGGTTCTTTACCATTATTTTCCATGTTCTTCACCTTTCTTGCAAGAGCTGTAAGCTGGAACCGGGGCTCTCTGACTTCCTGCTGTAAGAAATATATATGTTCCTGTGGATCTGAGCCCACCCCTACGCTTGCAGTGCAATATGAAGGGGCTGGGTGTTGCTGCGATATCAGCATAGGAGGGCTTGCTGACGGGAGTTGTGGTAAAGGTCTTCGTCTTTGGGAACTCCATGATGGCCTGTGCAAGATTGAGGGCCTCTTTTCTGAGTCTAACACCCCAAGCTCAGCCAGGGGCTCAGCTCAGCCTGGGGCTGGGGTCTGACCTATTGGCTCTCGACCTGAATAAGCTGCTGAATGGTGCCTACCCCTGCAAAACCTGCTTGACGAAAGGGAGAGCTGGGCGCTGAGCAGGAGAGGTGAGAGCTGTAGACAAACTGTGAGGGTGGAGCTACTAAACGAGCATCCACACCAATGCAGAATGCAAAAAGCTAGTGCTAAGTACTACATAGTCATGTTAGAGTGATTGACTACACATTAGTATCATCATCATCATCGTCGTTGTCGTCGTCATCATGATCATGATCATCATCAGGTCATCCACAGAGAGACAGAGAGAGAGAGAGAGAGAGAGCACAGACACACACATATATATGCATGCATGTACATGTGTATGTTTGTATGTATGTATACATACATATATGTACGATCTCTCTCTCTCTCTCTCTCTCTCTCTCTCTCTCTCTCTCTCTCTCTTCCATGTACCCTGGCGCTACCAAGTTGGTCTTATGGTGTTGTAAGTCTCCTGTTTATGCAAAATGCATGTGGCTTTTTTACTTGTTACGAAAGGTGATATCAACTAATTTCTTATCAGTATACCTCTGAAGCATTTACTTTTTTTTCCTCCAGGAGCTGCAAGTGAAGCACACAAAGTTCAGTGTCTTAAGGCTATATCAAATTGCTTACAGTTGCGTGTGGAAGCTGGACTTGCGCAAATAAAAGGATTAGAGGAACAGGTTTGAAATTGTAGTCCTGGTTTCTCATGTAGAATGCTCTCTCATATCACTGATTGATGGGAACTTTTAAATTTATTTATTTATTTGTTTAGTTTTGGGATCTTCTTGCTCATTGCAGAGGGTGACCAAAGCAGAGCTTGTGCAGTCTTCTTGCAAGTTGTTGCAGGTAAGCTCTATAATGGGTGGTGGATTGTTTGAGATGAATCTCTTTTCTGTAAAATTCCATTCGCCTGACATACTCCCCATTTTTCGTATTGTTTTTCTAATCTGAATTTATTTTTCATGCCACTAAAAATTTTGAGTCTTGAAAGTGGACATGTCACTGTTCAGATATTACCTCTGTAAAGTCTTTCTATTTTAAATCAATCTTTCATAAATGCTTCTTTATGGCTGATTGTTGAAAGAAAAAGTGATCACCTTGATTGTGTGAAATTACTCTTTACATGCATGGATGTGGATGATGAATTGAGTACTCGTTGAGCAAGATTATTTATAACCCTGGCAAGAAGTTAATATGATGGTCCGGTTCATGTCATCTGGTTACTGATATGCACTCATGCTAGGCAGTCAAAAGTATATACATTTACCTTTTTGTCCTGACTAGGGCTAAGGAGTATCCTATTGGTAGATGCTGAGAGTATTGCTTCTATACAGGACATGGTTATCAAACATGAATCATCGCTGGTGCCATCTAAAGTTTGTGATATCAATGATAAGTCTGTTATTCTGGGAAAATTTGTGCAAGCGTCAGTAAGGCAACAAGGAACATGTGCGAGAACGTGGTTCCTGCTGGTGGATATCCAGAACACTGCTGGAGAGTAAGGTGTTTGAGAAATGGTTTTGGGTGCTGTTGTTTAGATTCATGTTTTTTAATTTTATCTTTGCCTGCAGTATTGGCTTCTCAGGTACATTGTTTGCTTTTTACAACCAAACCTAGCATTAGGAACTCATATTCTTTTGTAGGCTTGCATGTTGCAAGGCGATGGAAGTATAATTCCAAACGTTGGCCTTTTTGTTTCAGGGATATAGTCCTACACGATGTGAGTCTGTTGTTAACCACCATAAGGGGATCAATGTGTGGGAGCTCTTCTCAGTTGAAGTCATTGTGTGCTGAGGATGGAAGAAAATATTTAGTTGCAGCTGTGTCTCTGATGAACCTCCCTACTTCTTCAGGTCTTCCCACAATTCATATAATGCTGAGTGCAAACATCACTAAAAGTGAATCTGGACATAGCCTCCCTTTGCTGAATGCTGCAAAAATTTGTGAAGCTGGCAAAGGAAAGTTTTGGATGCATACAGAGTGGATTGGACAAGTTGAGATTGATAGTAGACACATAACTGGATGCCTCGAGCCAGCATCTGTGCCACTTGAGTTTAGGGAAGGTGCGTGCCTTCTTGTTTTCTGAGGACACATTCTCCTTGAAGCCATACATGCACACACACACAATTCACATGCGCACACATACACACGTGCTCTTACATTTCTTTCTCGGCAAACGCCCCCCCCCCCCCAAACAACAACCCACCCACCAGCACCCGACCAAAAAAAAGGAGGCACCAAAATAAGCTCTCAAATAAGATATTTTTGCACTTCAATAGGCCACCGTCCAATGGCTTCACCTCCTTCACTATTTTCTTGCTGGAGGCATGTTTGGCCTAGTGTGTGCTATCTGCACTTTTGTTTTGTTATTTGTTCCACTACATGGCTGGCCCAAATTGAAGGTTTGAGCAAAACTGGCCATATCGTCACAATTTGCATGAACTTCTCCTGACAATCTGCATGAACTTATCTTGAAGTTGGTTCTTACCTTGGAAGTGTGTCATAGAGCATCGATCCTTTGCATTCCTTCTAAGAACGGTGAGCCAATCTTTGATTCCCCTTCTCTTAGATGAAATGAACCTGTGATTCCAGAGGTTCAAAAACAGGATGTGTAAAGTGCGGCACCCATCATATGCATTCTGGCTCTTGATTGCATAGCACTCTGAGGTGAGGCAGATTACAACATAGCTTGGACTATTGACTCTCAAATGTAAGGATGTTTTGATAGCCACAAGGTGACAAGAAGAGATCGGCCTACCATCATCTTGAGGCACCTGCCTATACCATCATTGAAAGCGTGATTGAAAATGCACTAGGCATTCCTGGAGGCAATTTACCGTGGACAAAACATATAGGCATAACACAAATATATACGGTATACCTTAGAGCCATGAAGTTTATATCGCATACTGAGCTGTGTGTAAGTGTGAACTCCTGAAAGTCATTGTTAAATTTGGGAAGCATACTTTTTCGACTATAGCCTGTGCAGATTGTGTACGTGTTGTATATATCTTATTGTACAGTCTGTACAAATAGTTATGGCATGGTTTATATGGACATGATTGTTGAGAACTTTGTCATATCCTTGTTGTTTCACATGGTTTGGATTCTTTTTTTGTGTTGTTGGAAAGGTTGTGTGGACGTAGGATCACATGCTGCTCAAGACATTGTTGGGGGCATCATTGGGAGACTGAGGTGAGAATCAAGATAGAGTGAACCGATCGAGAGTCCGGTGATTTGAGGAGCAAGTAGGAGTTCAATAACAACATGGTACAAAGGTTCAGCTTATATAACTGCCTGTGCCAACTAGCCTATTCCCAAATCGTGGGCTAAGTACGAAGCCTTTTCGAGGGTTTGGAGTCAACCTTTATGTTGTCTAGTGGTGCATAAGATATATATGGGCATTATAAACCCTCTCCATGGTGTTTATGGACTAGGCTTTAATTCGTTGCTTAGGTTTCTTTGGCAACAAAGGAAATATTTTGAGTAGCCTTCTCCTTTAGTGCTAGCCTTTGTTATGGCTGAGTCTGCCCTTCACCTCTGGAGTGTTGATAGAAACTCCGTATGAAAGACCTTTTTGTGTGGGTGTGTGGATTTGTATGTGTGAGCACATATGTTTGTACTATGGTCTACTCCTTGTGTTGGGCGCCGATGAAGTCAGTGGGGTGTCATAGTAGCTAGGCCTTGCTATGCGTGATGGAGTTTATGGTTTCATCCTTATGAATGACTATCATGAGATTGAAACTGCACACTGTGTTGTGCTTTTAGAGGATGAGTTTGGGCATGTTCCTGGATTCACATATATATATATGTCTATATCTATATACAGTTGTGGCCTTCTTAGGTTGCTTTGCCCCATTGAGCAACCACGGCAAGGGTCTCTTCAATGTTTACACATCTTCACTCTATAAGGAGGACCTTTTTTAAGGACTTTTATAGGTTGACTTGGCAACAAAGGAAATATTCTTAGTTGCTTTTGCAACAACAGAGGTTTAAGGACCTTTATAGATTGCTTTGGCAACAAAGGAAATATTTTGATTTGTCGCCTTCTTAGGTTGCTTCGCCCCATTGAGCTGAGGGTTCTCTTGAATGTGTACACATCTTCACTTTATAAGGATGACCTTTTAAGGAGAGGTTATTCTTTGGTATTTTTGGCCTTCGAGGCCAAGGCACCAAGCAGGAATTGTTCTCGGCATTTGTATAAATTTCCCTAGGGTTGCTAGTAAACATAAAACTTTTAAATGCCTGCATAGGAAAACATACTGCCTGGAATTAGTCTAGGCCTTGAGGGTTACCCAAGATACAAATCATCATCAAGAGCTGAATTGTTAATAATCAGTGTGATCGGGAAAAGAAAACAAAGAATCAGTGTGATTGGTGGCTTTGGCAAGGTTTCAACGATTGATCCTAGAAGGATTCCTAAGACTACTCTACACTCTTGCCTTGATCTGCTGGTCTTCTTCTCTATCTGTTAGGAGATACGAATGCATGCTCCCTGTCATAACTCTCATGCAAAACTTTAGCTTATGTCTTCGTGAAGCAAGAATTTATGAAGCTCCATGATTATTGGTGTGGATGTCCTTGACACCAAGGCTCTGACATTGGATTTGGAGATACAACACCATAGATGTGCTAGATACCTCATACTCTTGCTAAATATGCCCCATGCATCTTTTATTATTTGGTCTTCATAATGTGCATGGACATGTTTCTTTAAACTGACAAAGCAATTGTGAACATGACAAGCTAAAATATGCCCCTGCATCTTTTATTATGGTCTTCATAATGTGCATGGACGTATTTCTTTAAATTGACAAAGCAATTGTGGACATGTCATCTCAATCATTTACTCCTAATCATGAACTCTCAATGCTTGCAGATGGCTTCTTCTCTTTGACTTTTATAATCCTCCAGATGTTTTTGAATAGGGGCTATCCAAATTGTACTATTCTCAAAGAGCTCCTGATAACGAGCCCAGTACTTGATATCGGGTCGATAAGGGCATGCCTTAGGACTATTTGAAGCTCTTGATAACGAGCCCACTAGGCTTGATATGGGGTCGACTAGGGCATGCCTTAGGACTAGTTGAATGCTTACTGATGGGGGTCATCATTGGGCAAATAGTTAAGGAAGATGACTTACTTTTTGAGTGATTGTTTTGTGACCCGCTATGTAGATGATACATATTGTGAAGAATGGGAGGTGCCCCACTTCAGTGGGGTTGGTTTTGAAGGGCAATATGTGTAGATGGCAACTGGACTTAAAAGTTAAGCGAGGTCCCGGTGCCCTTTGCCCACATGGTTTGGTGACTTTGTTGACGTGCTGCACACTATAGGAGATGATGTACCGACATGGTGCATAGGATGGCTATATTAAAAGGCCAGCTCTTTCTAGGGAACAAGAAAGTAGATATATTGTGTTGAATGACTTCTCTTTGCAACTGAGAAAATTTTGCTTACGTGCAAACTTTCAGGTGCCTGCCTTACACGTTTCAGAGCTTCAGATCTCATGAAGTTCATACGTAATGTACTTTTGTGAATGGCCTCAAATACATGGGACCTGTAAAAGTAAGTTAGAATTTTTGAAGGACAACTTTTGTAAAGAGGCTATGGTTATCTGAAACAACTGAGAGAGGCAGGCAAGATTTTGGGCTAGGAGGATGTTTTTCATTTAGAAGATCACTAGTTGTGTTCTAGCATGGTGAAAGGATCAAGTCTGAAGATTTAGGATCACGCCTTGATTTGGACATAAAATCAAATTCACAGTTACAGGCTGTCTGAGACAATTTTGAGGATCATTGGACAATTGTAACAAAGTGTAAGACAGATCTCACCATGCCACACTAGTCTAGCTGTTGTTTGTGTGACAGGCCACTTCAGTCATGGACACCATGTGCCTGAGTGCATCGCCTTCTTGTGACTGGATTGAGGCCATGGTCCACCTTCAGTGAACTGAATGAGGCCGAAGAAGATCATCCATACCCAATCCCGGATATTCCTTATCCTCCAGTTGAGTCGAGGAATTTGAGTCATTGATTGCTTCCCCTTCAATTTGAGATTGCATGGCTTGTTTACTTGACTCTGGTCACCCTCTTCCCATAGTCCATATATGGAAAATAATGTTCTTCCTTTTCATAAAAGACAAATGTTTATCTGCCTTCTTTTCTCGCAATAAAAAATAATCATTTTCTCATTTTACAAAGATTGTCACAGTTGAGGATGGAATTCTGTGAAAAATATGCTACAGCCCCTTCTGTATGGTTTCTGGATAT
Organism: Dipteris shenzhenensis; assembly: GCF_047967505.1. NCBI lineage: Eukaryota > Viridiplantae > Streptophyta > Polypodiopsida > Gleicheniales > Dipteridaceae > Dipteris > Dipteris shenzhenensis. Next base: position 28,445,788 of record NC_141613.1, read on the forward strand.
ATTTGGGACAATTATGGTATTCTTTTTTTTTCTTTAATGATGTTGCACTTCTACTGTTAATAATTCTAGTTGAATGAGAAAACAAGTGTAATGTCAATTAGCTAAATTCGTTTCAAAGATTTGAAGCTGAAAACTACATTTTTCCTTAATGTAGTGGCACCGAGTCACACCTTTTCCATTCAGGCAAGCTCAGAGGAGCAGAGTGCAGAAGTTGCGGATGCAGTCAAGGTTATTTTGAAGATGGAAGAGCGCAAAAATTCAGAAAGCATGCAATCCGGGGTAGGCTCTTTGGGTCCAGGATGCTATCACAATTCTTCCTTTTACGCTCCACAGGCATCTTAATTAAATACACTTATGAGGCTGCATCATTTTGTCTTTTGTGCAGCTCAACAACCAGGGCAGAACTCATGAGCTGGTGGCAAATCATGGTCTTCTATGGGCAGACACAACCATCTGGTCAATAGGGCAAATGCATGTGGTTACCTTGAGAGCAGAGGATTCCAATCACTTGTCAGCCCTGAAAGCCTGCCTTGCAGTGAAGTTGGAAAGTGATATCCTTCTTATACTGCGCTCTCTAGGTTCTCTTCATCAGTTTTGTTTACAGCTCTGACCTGTGGAAACTCCTGCCCTTATCCAATTGTTCCACTTGTGAAGAAATGCGGGATAAAGAACAACAGGGAACTGCGCTGAGAGAGAGAGAGAGTTCTACTCCATAAAGTTGCATCTATGCACATACATACAAACTTGAAAGGCCAAACTGCATAATAATGTGTATTCTGTAAGACGTGGGTAGATCAGAAAAGGGAGAGAAGTCTATCAAGGCGGAAGGTGGGAAGGAAAGAGATATGAAGCGGTAAGTGAGGGGGTGAGGAAGAGAGAGAGAGAGAGAGAGAGAGAGAGAGAGAGAGAGTATATTATAGTCTACGAAAGACCGAAAGGTCTATGAGACTAAAGAAACCAGAGTCAGTTAAGGACTGAGAGTCCAGCAAAACCAAAATGGCAGTTAAGGACTGAGAGTCCATTTTAATGTCTCAGAAGACTTATGTATTACATCAGTTATAGACTGAGTGTCTCCACATCTACGTTGGTGTCTTAGCCAATTTAAAATCTTTAATAAGAGCCATGCCTTCATGATATACTGCCCACTTGCCATTCTTTTGAGCTTCTCGTACTGTTTGAAGTTCATTAGCCTTCATCTTAAGTTGCTGAGGGGTAAGATCTTCTGCTATCCATATCTTGGTGCCTTTCAAGGCTTTGGTCTGGCGCAGGATTGCCAACCTATCCTCTCGAGTCTTGAATGTGATGATGGCATGATCTTGTGGTGTGCATTGGAATGCCTCGACTATTGTAGTTTCCCAAATGATCATGGGCATGGCTTTTGCTATATTGTCAAGGCATTGCTCAAACGATAAATAACTTTTAAACCCTCACTTCGCCAATTCTTTGGCAAAACCCCAATCTGCAGATTAAGTGCAAGTTTCTCCCTAGCTTTCTCTTCCTTAAATGCTAAATCCACATGTTTATTGAGTTTTAATTTGACCTCATGCAAAATCACATTATCAAGCTTGGAAATAACATGCGAAGGGGGATCACTCATACATTGGTGTACAGCTTCTTGAATGCGTTCTCGGTTAGATTGTTTCTCTAATTGGGTCTCGAGTGTGGCTAGGCGCTTGAGAACACTATCCATTTGTGTTTTCAACTCATGGTTCTGTCTTTGGAGGTTGTCGATTTGTTCTTGAGGACTCAAATTGTGCTTGAGTTCACCCATTCTCATTCAGAGCTGCGATGGGAGAGGCAATCAATGAACTAACAGCTTGTGCAAAATTGAAAAGATTTGACCTTTGATTTGGTCATGTTGACTAAAAAGAAAGGTATGTCCATCCAAAGCTCAGGGTCCAATTCCGTCAACAGGAAAGGATTCTATCACTTTCTTCCTGTCCCATCAGCATTCTTCCGAGACTAGTGGCGGATCTTTGCCATGCAGCCTAAGCAGCCACAACTCGTTGTTGGCTTTTACCACATTTTGTTGAATCGACCATTGAGCCTGGTTTGTTTTGTTGCAGTGGTGGATAGCTTTTAGGTCGCACACGGTGGCGACAAGGCTGTGTGAGCTAGTGTCTTATGCTTGAAGCAATGGGCGATAGCATCAAGTTTCAAGCTTGCAACGACGGGGTTGTAACGACTGTTCATTGCGGCTAGGGTTCTGTCGAGCCACGTTTAGTCGACTAGTTTGTTGGTGGCGATAGAGGTAAAATGCACGATTGCGTTGAGCTAGTGCTTGCGCTTGACACGACGGGCTACAGTTTCGAGCTTGTCCTGCGCTTGAAACGATAGGCTTCAAGAGGTTGGAATAATGACAGGCAAACGCCAGTTGTCTAGGGTTGAAGATTGCTAGGAATGGCGGTAGATTCAAGTTGCTAGGGTGGAGATGGGTTGTTTGCTCCATGGCTAGCAGGCTAACGCCCTAGGTTGAGCCATGGAGCTCGTCTCAGCCAGGACAGAGAGGGAGAGAGAGAGGGGAGTTGGAGATAGAGAGAGAGAGAGAGAGAGAGAGAGAGAGAGAGAGAGAGAGAGAGAGAGATGTATTAACATTTGCAGGAGGCCTCGTGGGCCTATGAGACAAAGTACAAAACAAAAAGTAACTCATACAAGCCGCTATGGGCTGAAGCAAAGGGCTCACTAAGGCCCTTGCTGAAAGCTAAAGTGATAAACTAGTGAGCAAAATAGATGAGTAGCAAAATAGCAAAATAGTATCAGGTGCTCAGAGCTAACGCTCCTAGTACACGCACATGCTCTAAGTACCGTGGTGGCTCTCTGATGGGATGCGAGGAGCTCTCGTATATGTGTTTGTCGAGCTATGTCTCGAGGTGACGGAGGGCGTGATCTCGATCTGTGTATCCGATGGGCTACGTCAAGGGTGACGCCTCGTCTGTGGCGTTCTCCTTTGAGGAGGACTGAATTAGACCAGACCTCGATCGTGCGTGCTATGGTTACTCTCCGTGCCGCATGTGGAGTGTGTGCCTCTCATTTGGCAGCATCGTGGCGGTGACTCTCACTGCTAATCCATGATGCTCTTATCTCATCAAGCTCCTCTCCCTCAGCCTCCTTGGTAGCTGACTCGGATGCATTAGAAGTCTGTAACACGTGTTTGTGCTCGATCGATCTCGGTGACCTGTGGCATCGCCCACTGTTGCTCTGTGGTCTGTTGCATCAGTATATCTCTGTGTCGTCGCATCTTAATCAGATAGAGCCCAACACAAACCTGGTTGGGAAAATGGATCAGCCATGTCAGCGGACCAAAGCCGTGTCTGTCTTGAAAGAGGCAGTGGTATCGCCCTCGGATCTTATAGTAGACTGGGCAAACACAGATATGTGCTCCTCTGTCTCAACCTCCCCCATTGGGCATGGTCTATAGATCCTCTGCGCTCTGAGTATGCCTGCAGCTCTCCCTGCCTCAATCCTCAGTCGATGTGATGAGACTTGCAATTGTCCGATGGTGATTCTCAGTGCATGTGAGACTCTCCTATCCTCGAGATACTGAGGTCTGATGACGAGACCATACTATGAGACCCCAAGAAGTGGTCATGGTAGAACTGGATCTTGGTGGGGACCTCCTCTCTCCCCCAAGCCCTAGACGTATGAAGTTGGAGGAGGTCTAAGCGTATGATACGGTTGATCTCATCTCGTGGGATCATCTCGGATGGTGCATCCATGTTATACTTAAAGGGGGAAGTGTGTACCATGCTGTATCAACACCGTTCTCTGTCAGATGCCTGGAAGACACCAATGCTAGCCTTGTTAATCTCCAGTGGGGTAAAAAGCCCAGACGCTGTGGAGGAATGCCACTGTTTGAAAGATGGCATCAACTTGGAGAGGGGTCATGGCGAACTCAGCCTCTATAATTTGATGGGGGCTGAGGGCTTACTCCGAATCATCCTAGATCCAATAGTCACCTATAGCCTCTCAAATCTCTTTCACTCTGTTGCTGAAATGTCACTCCTCGAGAAAGGTGCTACATACATGGCAGTCGATCTCACAAGGGTGTCAAAAATCCAACCCTTCGTTGGAGGGTCCTGGAAGTGTACCTAGAAGCATTGCCTCTCTAGTCGGACGAGAGCACCCGGCCCTGTGAGTCGTGCTATGGTTGCATGGGTCATCGTGAAACCTGGCCCAATGAACACTACCCCTATAAGAAATTAGAGAAAGATAATAATTGTACAATAAAACAAATAGTCGCATGATAATAATATCAATTTTTATTAGAGCATGCTCTAAAGAAATTTATCTTTTAGGGGTGTCTTGGATGGTATTTCATGTTGCTATGCATTGGGATGTTGCATTCATGAAACAATCATTTAAGATGACTTTATGGGTTTCTAATATATTTGACTATGTAAAAGCAATATTAATTGATCAACTATGGGGTATGTCCTTCTTGATGATTAACAATGACTTCATGGGTTTCTAATTTATCTGACTTTATGTAAAAGTAATATTAATTGATCAACTATGGGGGTGGGTTTGTCCTTCTTGATGATTAATAGGTCTCTGTGTGTAAATGTTGGAGGTGTGCCACTCACTTCATTATAATCATTTAAGAAAGAACACGATATCCCAGAATTGTAGAATGTGTCGATCGAACGCTGCTCTCGCTTGAACGTAGTTGCTCGATGTTTTGACTTCCCTTGCAATGTCAAAGAAAGAGGAGGAGGGAAAATGGTTTGTGGCTCTCAATTCATCACTGCGTGTGCCTCCATTCAAACAAATCTAGATGAATCCAAATCCATGGGAGAGGATTGGATGTCTTTATTGAATCATCTCTTGCTTGAATGTCAGATGGTAGCAAAGTAGGGTCAATAAGCAAGCTTGGTAGCAGATGCAGAGATTGGTTGGATGAGCTAGAGGGGATTGAGGAGTGAAAGCAGGTAAGAACATGGCACACATTAAAAAGATGTTGGAGTGCTGTGAAAATATTTCATTGGTCCGTCTTTTTTTCATGCTCACAAAAATAGACGAGTCCTCAAAAGCTCTCCAAAGTTGTTCCCAAACGTTGTTGTTGTTGTCAACACAATGTAAATATACTAAGTCAAAGTACAGTCGACCATTTATCTGATCACAATTAAAGAGTTTTCCATCTAGGTTAATTATGGTCAAAAGAGTTCGTTTAATGGTCAAAGAATTGACTACGGTCAAAGATACTTGACTCTGGTCAAGTAAGTCTGATATCAGTTGGAGACTTGGTTTATTACCAAGAGGGTTAACTGCGGTTAACCAGAGAACCACAGAGCTGACTACGTCAGAGAGTGTTGACTTCAGTCAATGAGAGTTGGCATGCGCCAAGGGGGTTAACTATAGTTAATCAAGAGGGTTGGAGAGATGTGCTAGCTTCGGTTGGAGAGACTTGGCCATAATTAAGGTGCCTCGACCATTGGTCAAAGCTCCCTTAATTATGATCAAGAGCGTTGACTCTGGTCAACCAGAGAATATATATATATATATATATATATATATATATTTGTTATGTGTGCGCATGTGTTCAGTGGGGACGCCCACCGTGACTAGGATTAGTCCACAACTTATTATTTGCATGCTAAGCGCTAACAATTAATGGGTGCCATGGTGGTGCTCTTTAATTAATTGTTACAGGTACTATGAGGGGCTGAAGACCCAAGCAATTTGGAGCGTAGCAAGCATTTCGGAGGCCACCTGCGTGACCAAGTGCTACGAAGACCCCAGAAATTGCCCTGAGAGGCATGTAATAGGATTTAGTCTAGATTATTGACAAGTGGCATTTTGCCATTTTGGAATGAGCTTGAAGCTCTTGTAAAATTGATTCACGTTTGAAAATTTGTAACACAAAGCTCTACGCTAAACACTCCTGTATTCATTTTTCTCTCAAGCAATAAAATCCTTCGGGGGGTCCAGCCTGACTGTTGTCCTGGGCCCTAGTACTGTGTAGAGAGACAGAGAGAGAGAGAGAGAGAGAGAATGGCGCAGAAAATCAGAACGAAAAGTTCCAAAGGGTATTAGATTTGGTAATAGTTGCAGAGACAGTTCTGGCCATAAGTTTCCACCTACTGTCAGACTTTTTTCTGTCAGAAAAGCAACAGAAAAAGCAGAGATTTGCACAAGTAAAGAACATGCATGCTTTTGAGCAGTGAAAAAGGGGAAACAGATGCATTGTGAATGTCATTTACAGTAGCCAGAAAAGGGGCACACAGTTTTGAGTTCATGCCTTGAGTTGATAGCTTGTACTGGCACAAGTGTGAATGCAATATACCTCTTGTTGAGGTATTTTTCTCTTTGAAAAGCAAAGGCTGAGTGCATCAGTTGCATGCACAGTGTGTGTGTGAGAGTTTGCAGATCTCAGACAAGTTGCAGAGATGGCTTCACAGCAGCATGCCCAATCATCCCATGAGGGAATGGCAGAGTCTGATCAGGTACAGCAGGCTGACGCTGTACAGATAAATAAGGAGAATGCCTACAGAGAGCTGATTACTCAGTTGGGAGAGGGAACAAGCGACCCCTTGTTTCGCAGGATGGTACAACCTCTTTTTGAGGAAAAGCCAGAGAAGCCTCCCTCTGGAGTAGATCAAGAAGAAGTGGTGGGGCAAAAGAGATCTCTGAGTTCTACTCCTCTTTCCACTAGATGACACATTGGGAAAGAGTAAGAAGTCTCGCCATAAGGACAGCCAAAAGAGGAAAAGAGCGGGTCACCAAGAAGAAAATGGCTAAGCATCATCACAGTTCATCGAGTTCGTCTTCATCTTCTAGCTCTACCTCTTCATCCTCAACATCATCTCCTTCTTCTGGATCTTCAAAGCCAAAGAAGAAGAAGGAGAAGAAGAAGTCTAGCAGGAAGGCAGAGACTAAAGAATTTAAAGACGGTGGGAAGTCAGTAAGATTTGCCGCTTACAATGGCTAGTATGGCCAAGCTAAAAAGGCAATGCAGTTCATAAGGCAGTTTGATGCTGCCTTCAGCCTGAAAAATTTCAGTGAGTCCTCAAAGCTTCGTATGGTTGGTTTGCACCTAACTGGTACTACCAGTGCATGGTGGATAGCTAAAACAAGCAACTATGTAGCCCCTAGGAAATGGAAGGACTTCAAGAAAGCTTTCTATAAAGAGTTTATTCCCAAACAGTTTCGGGATCATGTCCTTCTTGGTTGGGAGAGCAATCATATGGAAGCACAAGATACAATTGAGTCTTACAACCAGAAATTTTGGGACGCATACTTGCAGGTTTCGCCTTTCAAGAAATTTTTTGATAAGATTCAACTCAGGAAGTACCGGGCTGGACTCACTCTAAAGATACATGCCCAAGTGAACACTAAAGATATTAAAGAAATATCAGATCTTATGCATTCAGCGAATGTGATTAGTCTCGTGTACATGCAGGATCCTACTAGCGTGCCTTCACTATAGGCAGGGAAACCGGGGGATAAAAAGCGAGCGACCCCCAAGTTTGAAACAAGAGAGTTTCCCAAGGCTCAGAAGAGGGGATTTCAGCCTCAGAAGCCGAGGGGAAACCAGGTACAAAAGCCCTATAAGGGAAGACAACAATTTATCCCTGAACAGATTGAAACTTTCAGGAAAGAGGGTAAATGCTTCAGATGCAACAAAGAGGGGCATGTGGCTGCCCAGTGCCCAGAAAAGCCTTCAACTCCGAAGGAAAAGAGGTAGAGAAGCCACGGGGACCGCACAAGCCAATGGCAGGAGGAAATCCTGACATACTGGGTCATGTTTCAAACCCAGAGAAACGAGAATTGCTGCTATTATGGGGCAAAGTAAAAACCCAGCAAGCACTGATTTTATTTGATCTAGGGGCTACTGATAACTTTATATCAGAGGATCTAGCCCTGAGGCTGGGAATAAAGACGGAGGAGTTGGGCAGGGCTTTGGATGCCGATCAGATGTTCTGTGGGAACCATGTGCCAGTCACTCCCTTGATAGGGAAGCTCCGTCTTCATGTACAGAGTTGTGGATGAGGAAGACTTCTTCATTTCTCCACTGAAACTTCATGATGTAGTCTTTGGGTATGCCTTGGTTTCATCGCAAGCAGTGAAGTTGACTCTTCCTGATAGAGTGCTCGAGTTTGTACATAAGGGCAAAGTACATCATGTGGTTGCTAGGAATAGAGGGGAAACTATTCCCATTGTATCAAATAGTTCTGTTGGAAAAGAAATAAAGTCTGTTGTTTCAGCTTACATGGTTTTTGTAAAAGAGAGAGATATGGAAATGCATGCTGAAATAAGTGAGGCAGATCAGAATAAATTCTAGTTTCTTGAAAATTTTAAAGATTGTTTTTCTGACGCTTTGCCAGGGGAGTTACCCCCTGAGAGACCTGAGGATCATGGCATAGAACTCATTCTTGGTAGTGAGACACCCAATAGGCCCCCATACAAAGTTAGTGCAACTCAGCGAGAAGAGATTATGACTCAGGTGCAGGACTTGTTGTCCAAAGGGCTGATTCAGCCCAGTTCTTCTCCTTTTTGTTCCCCTGTACTGTACAGAAGAATGATGGCTCATTCCGCATGTGCGTCGATTACCGTGCACTGAACAAAATGACCATCAAGAATAGATTCTCTATTGTGCACGTTGATGATGTGCTGGATCAGTTAAATGGGGCTTCAATTTTCAGCAGGATAGACTTAAAGAGTGGCTATGACCAAGTGAGGATACAGCCTTAAGACAACGCACTACTTTTGGGTTGTATGAATATGTGGCGATGCCTTTTGGATTGACTGATGCCCCATCTACTTTCAATACACATCTTCGGACCCTACAGACAGTTCACTGGTACCTTCTTCGATGACATAATTGAGGGAGCAATATGCTAATGATGCAGATTTTGGTGAGATTTTACACCAAATGCAAGAGGGGCAGTCCACCAGTCACTATTCCTTGAAAGATGGGTATCTAATGAAAGATGACTGCTTATGCATCACCCAAGAGATGAGGAAAAAGAATGCCATATACCTCCCTATGCTGGGCATAGAGGAATTACAGCAACAACTCAAGCACTAGAGAGGTACTTCTTTTGGCTAGGGATACGGAAAGATATACATCAGTTTGTTACTGAATGCCTTACGTGTCAGAAATTGAAGTATGATAGACAGAAGGCACATGGCCTACTAATGCCTCTTCCCATGCCTCAGGCACTGTGGGAAAGTATTGCAATGGACTTCATTTTTGATTTGCCAAGATCAAAGTGAGGAAATGATGGGATTTGGACTATCATTCATAGATTCAGCAAGCAAGCTCATTTCATTCCGGTTCGTAAAACCATGGTATGCCTAAGTCCATTGTCAGTGATTGAGATCCCAGAATGACTAGTCTATTTTGGAGAGCTTAATTTAGCACCATCCCTCATTTGGAGTTGCATGTCTATGCAAGCTATACAATAGATTGGGTGGCCTTCCATTCATTTGCAAAATGCCTACAGAAGGTAGAGACAAGGATGAAAGGCAAAATGGCTCAAAGGCCAAAGGTCTCATCACAAAAGGCAGCATTGTCAAGAACCTAGTGGTTACCATAGTGTTGGGGAGATGCCCTCAACAAGAAATGTATAAAAATAGAGAGAGAAAGAAGGACTTGCAAGATTTGTGCAACCCTTGGTATTTCCAAGAGGAGCTCAATAACCAAGCATTAACTCCCAAACCATGTATTTCTCTATTAACCAAAAGCTGGGTATACAATTATATAGGAGGCTAGATTCTCCAATGTCACTTCAATGTCTCTCAAACATCCACTTGCTCCTTATTAATGCCAATATTACCTCCTATGTGCCATGCCAATATACCACTCTGTATGAAGATACCCCTCCTCTGCACCTAACTCCCCTCTACGGTTGGATGCTTCTAGATCCGGTGGACAATTGGGGATGAACGGATAGTTGGATGGGGTGGACCTACAACAGCGACATGCACATAATATAGAAGCACCCCGATGCATATTTTAAAACACTCATGCATAATAGATGGTGAGAAAAAGGAAAATATGCATACCCAACCATGAAAATGATATCCAATGGGTATGATACGTTACATGGGCCTTAGATTTGGTAAAATTAATTCCCATGCAAGGTATCACATCCATCTCTCTGCAGAACATCTCCAGAGCCTCTAGGTGTTTCTGCAATGCCTTTGCTGAGGATGATATGAGGACTATGTCATCTGCGTACAGGAGCATCTGCACCATTAGGTCAGCCATAAGTGAACCCTCGCCACCTAGACGATCTACAAAGGATGTAATCTCATCGATACAGCCCGAAGAGAGACGGTGAGAGGGGGCCGCCTTGCTTCAGTCCGATAGTGCTCTCAACCCAATCTGATAGACCTCTTGGGGCACGTACTCTCCTCTCCCTCTGACGGATTCATATAGACTCACAACCCCCCAATTCATGATCTCTGGGAGCTACAACTCCTGTAACCTCCTGATCAAGTGGGAACGTGGGATAGTATCAAACGCCTTACGAAAGTCTACAAAGCAAGTGTGGACTTTTCTGGTGACTCGACTTCACCTCCTCAATGATAGCCCTCGAAGTGAAGATGTGGTCCAAGGTGGAGTGCTGTCTCTAAAAACCTCCTCAATGATAGTCCTCGAGGTGAAGATGTGGTCCAAGGTGGAGTGCCGTCTCTAAAAACCTGCCTGCCCAAGAGCCCGCTGCCCATGGCCCTCTGTGTGGTTGTTGATCTCCCTGTCGTACCGATCCATATATCTTAGCCAGAGTGTGGCCAATCATAAGAGTAAGGTAGTTCTCAGTGTCCATGGGATCACCTGCCTTGTGTATCGGTACTATGGTGCTAGTGCTCTATGTAGACGGGAAGCCATAGCATACTGCATGATGGAACATTTGTGCTAGAAGCGAGGTCAAGACCTCCTACCCATGTGCAAAGTGCTCAATGCGTAGTCTCTCATGGTATGGTGATCTCTGGTTATGAAGCCGGAGGAGGGCAGCTCGTACATTCTGTGCAGTAAACAAGTGACACGTAGTGGGTCTGGGCATAGAGGACATATCAAGTGGCATATGACCTAGGACATCATAGAGGGAGCATGCATATGTGCGCCAAACAGCTGGATCTATGATAGGGATGGGCGGCTTCCCCTCCGATAAGAGCCCCTAGGGTCCCCTCCGCGAAAGGATCCGATCAAGTCATCCAACCTGTGTATGAGGAAAGCCTGCTTCTTATGCCTTGTCACTCGGCGTGAGATCCATTGTGTGTCTGGTGAAGTCAAATGTCCCAATGCTCTCGCACGTGTGAGGTGGGCTCTCATCTCTGCACTCGTCGTCAAACCAGGGGTTTTGGGGCATATTCCCGTTTGGGACACGTGCAGATCGAGTCGTGGGAAAGGATCTGGTGGCAGCCTCCTGTATCACTGAGATAAGGATATTTGAGGCATGGGCGAGGTCCATCCCATCTCCAAGTAAGATCTAGAAGCTCCGAGGCCAGGTGGCTCACGTATACTGGGTTAAGAGCACGATCAAAATGGATTTGAACACGAGTGGTAGGGGGGGGGCCCCTTCTCACGACGGTCGAGATACAGAAGGCAAGTTACGAGTGGTCGGCATCGAGTGGAGGAGTAGGCATAGTGAAATCGCGTATCCGTGAGGCAAAATCTAGTGGACCCAATAGGTAGTACACTGTGCTTCTTCCCCCACCATGTGGGAAATAAGTGAGCCCACTAGATGATGGCCATCTCCAAAGACCGTTATATATGATCAAGTCACGGATAGCTCCCAACTCAAGTAGATGTCTCCCTTATGCTGTCACTGGTGCTTGGCATGCGCTGACTGCCTCACTTTTCCATCTTTGCTGCATCCATCTCTGGTACTATGAGGGAATCATCATCAAAATCTAGTAGACCAACGTGTCTATTTCCAGTACGTGCATTGAAGTCACCAAGGAGAGTGTCCCCTTGTCTAGAAAGCTTCGTGATGTCATCATGAATAGTCTCATATGGGCTGTGCCCTTCAATGGGGACTTCTCGTGCATAAGATGATGTATCATACTGCAATGAAAATCGGACGTGCATCTGGTAGCTGAACTCGACCCACATATGTCGTGCATGCTCCTCTCTTCGATTCACAGATATGAGTGGTCTCAGGTGTGCTCTAAAAAGGACAGCCACGCCTCCTGACCCTTGTATCCCATTGTCTCCCCTCATCTCCTTCCTATGGGCTGATTCCCAGATATATCCCATCAGTGTCGGCAGCCCTCTTTCCAGGTTTTCATGGGTCTCGGTGTAGAAGAACATGTCTCTGTTGGTGTATGTTTCCAAGAAACCCCTAGGATCGGACCAAAGGGTACCATTGCAATTCCACACTGCTCCTTTCAGCCCCCTTTGTGCACCCAGCCCATTGGTCCGACACCATCATAATTCCCCATCCTCTTTCTCCCCCCTGTCTATTCTTTCTCCGATGATCACTTTGTCATCTCTGTAAGCAGCCCACTTTCCTGCTTCTCTTGCTGCCATCACTCGTACAATTCCCTCCCTCCTATGTTCCTGTTGTAGGAGAGTGAGGTCGTCATCCAAGAATATCTTTGTCCCTTTCAGAGTTGTCCTCATAGTCATGAGGGTAGATCTATCCATGGCAGTCCGGAGTTTCAGCACTAAAGGTCTTGGTGGCGTCTCCACCTTGCCTACCCTTCAAGCTGTCTCACACGTGAGATTGACGCCATCTTAGTGAACAAAACTTGGGCATCTGCCATTGGAGTATCTCCCACTGTCAAGCTTCTCACCAGCACGTTCAATGCTTTGCTGGCCCTCCTTTTCTCTTCCTCGAGAGTTTCTGAAATGAACTCCTTCTTAGGGGCTGCTGCTCCCTTTTTAACCAATGCTGTCCATTCAAGCATCTCTTCTTTCCTTTTAGTGAACTGTTGTGTAATTTCAGCACGTTTGCCATTCATTGTGGCCTGCATTGCAGCCATCTCCCTCTTGAGAGTTGCATTTTCTGCTCTACGTTCCTCTGTTGCTTTGCAGCCCCCTTCTGAGGTCACTTGCATGTCCCACATTTGCTGTAGTTGAGTCCCTAGTGCATGTACCTTGTCTTGAAGGCTGGTTCTCTTGGTTTCCCATCTTGCTTTCTCTTTTTCCCATTTGTCACGCTTTGCCTTTTCTTTCCTCCATTCCTCCTATATTTTCCCTCCTTGTTTCTTGAATTTTTGAGTGTCTTGTCTACATGAGCCTTCTCAGCCATTAAAGCCACATTTGTGGCCTCCAAACTGTCAGTCCTCTCAATTAGTGCAAGACATGTTTTGTTGAAGCAGGCTAATACATCATTTGTTGTTTTGTGGGCTGTACCTAACGACGTGAGGGCTGCCATGGCACTATCCAGAGCTTGTTTGCCCCATATGTCTTCTACGAAACCTTGTGTTGGCATTGTAGGCATTATGTTTGGTGCCTCAGCTCTTTCTTGCAGTTTCTTGATGGAGTCTCAGTTTAACCCACTTCTTGATAGCTTGTTATCCATTCTTGGGTCCATCATTCAAGGTCTCACTCTTGTTTTGCTGTTCTAAAGGTCCGAGGGTATGCTGGAGTGCCCACCGTGGTTAGGCGTGGGCTGAGGGGCTGCCCACAGCAGCAGGTATTGCGCAGAGACTGTTTCTGGCAGTCCGTCAGATTAGGCGGGGCCTAGACGGTGGCCAAGGCTGTCCCGTGACAGCGCCAACAGCCAAGGCGGGGCCTTAGGGTAGGGCTGAGGCTGTCCCGTGAGAGCGACAGGGACCCTGGTGGCCTTCTTGAGGTACGACATTAACAATGGGGACATGACAGGTCGGGATGGTGACGCGACCAGGCGGGGGGTAATGGCACAACGTGGTGGTCATAGGAAGGGCCTGATGCTAGGCAGGGGGGCTGAGGGGCTGCTGGTGGGGGGGCTGAGAGGCTGGCGGGGGGGACTGAGGGGCGAAGGTCGAGCCCCAATTCTAAGCGTGGAAGGAATGACCCCAAGCATGATGTGTATATCATCCCTCTGTTTGGTGTGCACAGTGCCGTGTCGCTGGCTCTGGATCTCTACCTCGCTGGACTGTGATCTATGCGATCTGGCTCGAAGAACTCCATGATCGCACTCTGAAATGGGTCTACCTGCGTCCCCTGTCCCCGTCCATGTAATATGAGTAGGTGCTCCCGATACCTAACTGCCTCATGGATGAAGGCGGCTAAGCATATCTGATCTGGATAGGAGAGGAAGTGGGAGAGCAGTCCGAAGCTATCTCTAAAGAGATAGTAGTAGCGGCCTTGGATCTCATGGTACACTAGGTACCTGGAGATGAAATGGTCCTCTCTTGTAGAGCACACAAGGTACAAATCCTCCACTCTCATGGTACTCCCTCAGCTCGTCCACTCTCAATCTGGAGTCTATGGGATGAACCCGAAAACTGCCCAATAGAGATCCTCAATGAGTGGGGGAGGTGAATCTGAGTATATCACGGAGGATCAATGAAGTCCTCATTGATATGCGCAGGCAGTGATCTCTGTCGAAGCTGAGCTTTACTGAAAGCTCACTCGGTGCCAAGTAGGTTCTGAATTTGTGTAACTGTAGGATGTCCTTGCCTATGACTTGGTTGAACCTCATGGTACCCGAGCGGGAGAAATGGTGCATCAATGCTATACTGAAAGGAAGTAATCTGTCCATGTGGAGTCCCAACCTCTCGGAACACCTTACATGTGTGTGCATACCAGCATCTCTGGTCACCCTCCGCTGCTAAGGTCATGGAAGAGGATAGTGCTAACCATGGTAGTCTGCGTCACCTTGAAGTGCGATATCCTCTGACCCGATATAGATAAGTGATGACTTGGAATGCTGTATTGAGCTGTAGTGGGAATGACCCAAACTCAAGCTTGGATGATCTGGTGAGCTTGAAGGTGTAGGGATTCCCGAGGGAGTTGTAAGCGAGAGAGAAGAAGGAGTAGATTATGAGTAAGTTTAAAACATACAGTGAGGGAGGGTGGATTCATTTAATCGTCCATAGGCCTCTCAAAAACCTGACAGTACTATAATAAAATAAACATTTACCTTGGTTATTAACGTCAAATGCTGGACAGAATCATTATGTTGGTAGCAACTCACGTTGAGCATTTAAATTGTATCCAAGGTCTAGAATACCTTGAGAAGGACTTCGGACATTCTTATCATGAGGCTTTGTGTTCCCTCTTCTCTATCCTCCTTTTATTGCGAGGCCTGGTGCTTTTTTTTTTTCCCATCCTCCTTTTATGGTGAGGCCCTTTATGTTTTGTCCATCCTACTTGTCGTTAATGGTTGCCCTGCCATGCTTTAGAAACGGTTGCTTGCCTTTCAGCCTTGCTGCTTCACCTTTGTTTGGCATTCCCTTACTGTTTTTGGGTTAAAGCCTTATATATCTGTATAGATTTCATGATTGCTTCAGGACGCATGCTCTAGAAAGAAAAATTCCAAGGTGTGCCAAGGCTTCTTTCATTTCTCTTATATTCTGGAGTCCTCTATTCGGTTGGCTCTGAATAATGTATGGAGTGTTAGCAATTTGCTTTGTTTGTGTATTTCTAACCAGAAAATTTGGTCCTACAACCCTCACATTGACTGCTTTCTGCAGTTTGGTCCTTTTTCAGAGATTTACAACTTCCTTTCAGTTTTTCACAATGTGTGTTTGTGTGCATGCATGAGAGAGAGAGAGAGAGAGAGAGAGAGAGAGAGAGAGAGAGAGGTAACGTTTCCAGTTGGTAGACCTTGACATCATTTTACAGTTTAACTTTCACATTACTGCTTCATACCCAGCCATTTTGAGAGCTGCTGTTCATTTTTCTGATACGTTCAAGAAAGAGTTAGCTCACAGGAAAGCTTTATTAAGCACTCATGATCATCATTCAGTGCCCGAAACCCACCTCAGCACTTCAATACTTGAGGAATGTGAGCTGCAGATGTCAACAGATAGATGTTTCTCTATTCTAATGGCGGGATGTTCTCCATAACAATTTTCAAGTGCAAGGGTGATCACGCATTTGTATCTACTTGCAGTTGGAGTTGATTTGGAATTATTTTCTTGTGCCTGTGGAATGATCCTTTGGTCCCTCAAAGTAAAAGGGTCATGAGGGCAACCGCGAGGGCAAGAAAGGTGTTTCTTTGTAGACTATTGCCTCCGTGAGAGAGCATTGGCGAGTGTTGTAGGAATACCCCAGGTTGATGTAGCAAAAGATGTCTCAAATTTGTATCCATGGCACTCGGTTTGCAAATGTGCTTTTTTGTTCATCTTTGGACAAGGGGGTTTGTTGGTTGCCATGCTTAAGATTTGGGAATGGCAGGTGCAAGTTTGTTGAAATGAAAGAGGAAGGAGATTTTATAGAGTGCTCAAGGGATCATGGTTGTCAACAGGCTCACAAGTGAAGCAATGTATATGGAGCTAACTATAGAGGGAAAATGGGTTGTTTTCAAAATGGGAACACCATCCCTTATTGGGTACAGTAGCAAATGAACCTTTGTTTTATTTTGAGAGCTAGTATATTAACATTTTTGTTTGGTCTTCGGGATGGTTTTCAGCCATAGATGGTGTATACAGCAGATGCTGGCATCTGTTAACATGGAAGTCTAGGTATTTAACCAATAGATTATGTTACTCTGTGTGTGTGTGTGTGTGTCTGTGGCTTGATGGTGTTTACTTAACCTTTTTATAAAGTACCACCTATCAAAATATTTTAGAATTCCTTGGGGTTTACTTGGATACTGATTAGCTGACAGATTTACTTGTGTTGTTACTCTTCCTTCCACAATTTAGCACTTTTGCTGTTTGCAACCCGCCCCTCATTTACAGCTTCTCAAGGCATTTTATATTTTATTGAAGTTGTAACTTTGAAGCGTGGAGCAACACTACTCTTTGAATCCTATTATGATTGTCTTATGATCCACTACAATGGTTGCTTTTGTGTATCGTGTCAGTTTATTAAACATACCATAATGCAGATTTATTGCAAGCAGATTCAATGAGTTGGATTTGTTACATACTGAAGCAGGTATTGAGTATTTGGGAGGAAACAGTAATCAGAGGGGTGCGTGAACTTACCTTTGAAATGAAATAACTTCTGCCTATATGCGAGTTCTTTCTCTTGTATGACGATTATTGTTTCTTAAAGACCATAAAATGATCCAAGCTCCCAAGCAGTGCTTGCCAGGTTTTAAATCCTTGTATCCATGATGACATGCTTACGGATAGCTTTTGTTATGTTATGTTATGTTTTTTTTTTTTTTTTGGGTCGAATTTTTTTTTAAGTTTTTGATAAGGTTTATGAGGAATTCCTATGCTCATTCCGTCAAGTATGACTTCTAAGCTCTTGGATCACACTTAAAAGTGTGATGAATGTCCTCAATCAATTGTTGGCAGTTTCATTGGATTAGTGATTTATTGTTGATGTATTTGAACACACAACAGCTGACGTGGCATTTTGTTACTGTGGTTGGAGAATGATCAGTCTTTGAATCATCTCTCTCTCTCTCTCTCCCCCCTGTGTGTGTGTGTGTATGTGTAGGACACAGATACAAAGACATCACACACACGTGCACATGCAAGGACATGCATGTGCGCACACACCACACGTATGCACACATGCAGAGAGGAGTACAAAGTGGACAAGATAGGTCAAAAGTCTTTCTTTTTCAAATCACTAGGAAGGAAGCAAGGGGATTGCTTCTCTTGATAGAGCAAGCAGCAGAAAACACACATGCACTCGCACATGCGAGCACACTTTTTTGGGCTACAAAGCACTATCTCACCAAGGCATAGTGCCAAAAACCCAAGCCTCATTAATCATGTGTAAATAGAACAAGGCCCAACCGATCTCAAAAATTAAGCAAAGAACTCAATAGTGAGGTGATCCCACCTCGGGGATTTGTCGAGACAATGTTGTTTTCAACTCTTTATTAGTAAATGGCAACTCCAATGCATGTGCCTCGTCTAGGAAGATAATTGGTTGAACATTTCGAAGAAACATGTCCTCGACTTCAACCTCTATAGGCAAAGAAGGGGGAGGGCATGTACAAAAATAAGCAAAAAATGTTGCACAACATCATCAAGCCGTTGCTTATTCTCTATCCACCATGAATTATTCGAGCATAGTATTCGATGCAAAAAAAGCATTTGCCAAGGAATGCACGCTTTTGAAAAAAGACTTGGAAGAGGTAGTTTATATCTTGCGTGGCTTTTTGACGAGGGCATAATTGCTGTTTTCTTAATTTTCATTCATCTTTCTCAGCCAAACAATGGAGAGTAGCTTGATAGCCAAATTGTTCAGTGAGGGACAATGGGTGATGCTACATAACAATAGTAAAATGTTAAATTTGAGTCTTTGCATTTGCCACTTTGCATAGCCAATGTAGCATTTGCCACTTTGCATAGCTCACCAATGTAGCATTTTCCACTTTGCATAGCTTACCAATGTAGCATTTGCCATAATCCTTGATTAAATTTTGCATGCTTGAAGTGAGAATCCCATGCCGAGTCTGTCTCTATAGAGGCATGCAATCCAATTCTATCAATAAGACATGTGACTATAATTACGAAGGCATGGTGCTTAAGGTAAAAATTAATGACCAATAAGAGCCTTTTGCAGGACAGCTACACATCATGCTTTGGGAGGCCAAAATGCAAAGTCACAGATATTGGAAAGTGATTCGATAAATGCAAAGAATAATCCAAGGCTATCTCACAAGTAAAATCATCAAATTGCCTTGCATGGATCATGTACCATCGATCTAATTGAGCCCAATATTGAGTAAATGCATTATGATGGAAGATGTACCTAGTACTAGTAGGTATAAGGAGCTGTCATATGAAATGATCAACTCCATGCCACAATAGACACACAATGAGTTGCAAAACAACCTCAAAGAAGGTAAACATCAAATTCAAGCACTAGAGAAGGAATTCATGGCATCAAGGGAGATACTTGTGAACACCAAAGCAGAACTGGATGCTCAAGAGCAAGAGCTACTCCAATTCCACGTGCTTAATGATCAATTTCTAGGGCATCCAAAAACAGCTCAACAATTCAATAGTCTAAAGCTTATACACACCTCCACATAGGGTAAGTATAAAGACAAGTGCATAGAGTGGAAAATCAAAAGGCAATAATTTCCAAGTTGGAACTTCAACTACTAGGTCAAGCCGATGACGATGCGGAGGGGTCAGCACAAGATCTTTTGCTACAGGGCATCACTACATTATACCAAGAGCTTGTTGTAGTCCTCCAGCAAGGGGATCACCTTGAAGGAAGAATACACATACTATGGAAACACTTGCAAATCAAGATGTTACATGCAATATCTGATCTTGATTGGACCAGAGACCAATAAGCACAAAGACTCTTCAAGATCTATGCCAGTAGATGGATGAAGATGAGAAGGATGCGTTTTGTCTCTCAGTGCATGCAAATTTCATACAATTAAAGGATGATGCAATACTACTATATGAATGCTTGATGGGAAGCCCCTCTCTTCGAGTAGTAGCAGGCTTCCTACCCTTACTACAACAATCACCAGCAACTTCCATGGGATATAACTCCTAGAAAAATCCAACATAAAAGCTATTAATGCCTACCAGAAGTGACAAAGATTTGCCAGAGGAATATGTGGTATACCTTCAATCAAATCTCCCCTATCTTGCCACTCTCTAGTATGATCTTCTCCCATCCCCCCCTAACTCCAGTACTATCCTCTCCACACCTTTCCAGAAATCCATGCTAACCCATATTCCTTGCCATGCCTCTCAACACTATTGCCTAATCCAAGAATCTAACTCCTATCATCCAGTTACACCTAACTTTTTTCCAACACTTGACAATCCATCCCTTGAGGACTATCAAGTTGCTAAATCCATTTGCCCTACTCTCCCTCCACTTTCCACCAAGATTCCTACTTCTACCTTCTTAAATTCACTAATTGCTTCAATCACAAGCTTTTCCCCTATAACCTCTTCCTCTCCACCAAGACCACATATTCCTCCGATTTCCCTTGAATTAAAGCAATTTAAACAAATGAAGTGATCGATGGGATAACCGATGCAATAACAAGAATTGATGATATTACTGCTCATGGCCATGATGCTCACACTGGAGTGGAGGGACGAGATGGAAGAACATCTAACTGTGAAGGAGAAACAATTCAAAACTCGGAATTGGCAAATTGACTTTAATGAACTTTTCTACTAGATTGCCAATCCCAAGATATTATAAAGTGCCCTCAAATAATTCCAAATGCCACTCTGCATTTGAGTTCAAAGATGAAGATTCAACAAAAATGGGTTCAATGGATAATGGACTCACAACTAGGAAACATAAGACACTATTCAAAAAAAGAAAATATGTGTGTCAAGAGGCGACGAATCATGGCACCGATTCTGGAACCCAAGAGACATGTAATGTTATCTGAGGAGAATATAGAAAGGACTCTTATGCAAGTTTGCTGTAGGAAACTTTGCATAAGAAAAGTTGCAAAAGATGATTGTGAAGCCATACACCTCGGTATTTGGAGTAAGACAGGGCCTAATAGCCATAACTATCTATTTCAAGAGTTTTCTTGCTTTCTTCATCTAGGTGAAAAGGACTTGAGGACAAGACACTACAAACCTAGATTGAAACCCATGGTTAATGGGAAATCCATTTGTAATCAAGGATATCAATGGTTAATTGGACTATCACATGGTACATATTGGACCATCTGGGCAGAGGTAAAAGATAAAGTGGTTCATAAAATTCATGGAAATGCCTACAAGCTTAAATGCAAAAGAAGCACTAGAAATGCAAATACAACATTAAAGCAAATCCATGACGGTCATGCATAACCATAGCCTCATCTTCCCCAAACAATGCCAAATGGAAGTGTGGAATGCCAACATCATCTTCCTTTGAGAATGACAAAGAAGGTTGTGCTAGAAACAGTCAATAAAGCTCTACAAGATAGAGAAGAGAGTATGATTTCAAGGGAAACCTTGTATTAAATTGGGCATGGATAGTTATCCCATGTGAAGACACTAGCAAAGCAAAGGATTTCAAAATGCAAGACATGTGATGAATTGAAAAATTCCATTGAACATAGTAAATGTGAGCACAAGCAAGGAAAATATATAAGATGGCAAACAATCCATTTAAGTCATGTGCATGATGCTAGATTTTTGTATGCCTCTTGGAGAGAGGAAGCGATTGTGCATGTCAAAAAGCCCATGTGCGTTACCATTGATGGGATGGATTAGAATACAACAACATTACCATTGATTGCATGGATCGGAATACAACAACATTACCAAGGTATAGATGTATCCCACCAACATTGGAGGGTAAACGTGGACTAAAAACACACTTGTGTGGAGTATTAGTGCATGGATTTCGACTCTTGTGCAATGTATGGATTGATTTTTTTCATGAACATGATAGTAACCAAGTGGAAGCATCCATCATGAAAGAAATACAGAAGGTCAGAGATACACGTGGATGTTTACCTCGCATCTTGCATATACAAGCTGATAACTGTTGGAGAGAAAACAAGAATAGATATATATTTGGTTTATGCTCTATGCTGGTTGGTTTGAAAATATTTGAAGAAGTGGAAGTTGGTTTCCTTCTTGTTGGCCATACACATGAAGACATTGATAAAACATTTAGTGTTATCTCTAGCGAGTTGAAGTTAAGGGATGTTCTTACATTGGAGGATATGACATCTCAAATTGGGAAAAAATTTGGAGACTCTCAAAAGGAGGGATCAAAAGTGGCTATCTTAGAAAGAATGGTTGATTGGAGAGCATTCAAAGAGTCACATTTAAAAATAGGAGATGATGCATTAATAGGGCACACAAGTCCACACTATTTTTGGTTTAGTATGCATAATGATATTCCAGTGATGCAATGGAAGCACTACTCAGTGGATGGCAATAATTTATGGAGGGATCTATATGCTTTATTACAAAGAATAACTCCATTGGAGGAAACTAGATTTGTACTTGCAAAGAACAAAGCATTGGACATAGATGAAATCAAAGGCTTGGAAGCCTTTCTTAAACATCTTCAAAGTATGATGCAAAAATATCCTGAGCATGCAATAGAAAATGGGGAGATCATAATCAAGTCAATTGAGGCACTTGATAAGTTTTTACGAAAACAAGAAAATTTAATGAGCATTGAATACTCTGAATCTTTTTGGCCAGAACAAGCTACGTCACCAAGATCCACATTGGATTCAAATAAGGCAATAGATGAGGAAGAAGTTGAGCAATGCCTTTTATGTCCAAAATATTGTGGTAGGAAGGGGGAAAAACCATAATCAGAGTTTGTACCAGAGGATGAGATTGAAGAGGGTATGTTTGTTTCAATTTGGGCATCTGATGCAGATTCAGAGTTGGATGAACAAGGTGGCCCAATTTGGGTAGCAAAGTTGCTCATATAGCAAGAGATGACAAGGAAATTCCTATAACATTTAAAGCTTTATGGTATGAACCAAATCCTTTGAAAAGTCTCCCCAACAAGTATATAATGAAACAACCTTATGAGGGTTGCTTGCAAAAGAAACGCAAATGGATTCCAAATAAAGAAGGTTTGACAGAGGTGGAAGTGAGTAGCATTATTCATTGCTAGAAATCAAGGACTTGCAGTTATAAAAATAAGCATGGCTATGATGTTGAAAAATGTATCACAATCCTTGATCCTAGCATTGCACATATTAAACATCATTTGGATTTTCTTGACCCATTAGGTGAAAATGCAATATCAAAATCTGATGAGAAGGTTTGACAGAGGTGGAAGTGAGTAGCATTATTCATTGCTAGAAATCAAGGACTTGCAGTTATAAAAATAAGCATGGCTATGATGTTGAAAAAAGGCATAGAATCTTAAAAAACAGTGTATCTTTACACCACATTCACATATATTATTCAATCAAATGGTGTATCTATACACCACCTATATGTTGAATTCAACAAATGCTTTTGATATATTGCATATTGAGTGGAGGTCCACAACATTTTTAGCTTCATTAGCCCTATTTGTATGGGTGTGATCCATTTTGTTGCAAAATTACCCATGATGTATTGAGTAGAGTCACAACTGACAACTTCGATAAATTTTGAGGCTTATTATGCCATTTAAGTGTGGCACTTACACATCTAGTGTTCCAAAATACCCAATTTATGAGTCTATGAAGTGATATTGAGTGGAGGTGACCAGTTCAGAAAAAAGTCCAAATGAAGCGAGAAAGTCCAATTTTTTGAATAGTGTGTTTTATGACAGGATGGGAGTCTTGTTTTGATTATCTTGTTATCACTAATTTTAAGAAGAAAATAATTACATATCAGGTAAAAAGGATTTTCCTAAGTAAGGTTCATTAGCATCTCCTACATCACATCACTTGTAGGTGGATGATAATATGTACTTAGATTAAGGCCATCATGGATACATTCTTCGAGGGCATCACAGGGGGCGGTGGGGCTTCACTTGCAAAAAATGTGAGGATCACATGCCTAGTAAAATATATTTACAAAAGGGTATCATTCAAAAAATTTTGGAAAAATTTTTATATAGAAAAAGATTGTATTTTAATCATACAATACTCATGGTTAGGTCATTTAAAAAATAGACTATGAACATTATAAGGGGACTAAACTACTATCATTTTACAACTGAAAAAACCCATATCATTCATAGATATCACCCCACATGGCATGACAATTCACACCAATTCAAGGAAAATAGGAACCACAAATTGAGATTCAATACCAATAAGCATATCAAAGCAAGTGGGATAGAGAAACAAAATACTAGCAGGAGTAATAAGATAGGCCAGAAGAAGATAAATGTAATATTTGGTATTCACAATGCAATATGGTACTATTAACAAGATTGAGATCATATCAATGAGATATTGACCTTGGGCAACAAGCCATGATTACATAGGGAGAAAGACAAAGTGGATATGAATGGATGATAAGGGATGTACAAGAGTCTAATGAAGGAGGAGTTGGGGCGAGAGGAAGTGAGGGATTATGGGGTGAGGGAGAAATAGTTGAAAGGGACCTCTCCCCTTTATCTTTGGCCAATACACTTGTGCCAACTCAAACAAGTGCCTGTACTTTCCAGTGGTAGTTGAGGTCTTGACATGGCTTGCAATGAGCATGTCGACATGTGGAGAATTGCACATCCTAGAAGGCCATCCACTCACTCCAAATAATTTCAAAAAAAAATTCACATTCGTTCATCAAACATATCCTAGCAAATATCCCTTTTGTGTCCACTTCCATGGCCAGGAGTTAACCTTCCATTATTGAGTCCACCTAAGATTTAACCCATTAAATATTTCATTACATGGACCCCCTTTAAATAAGAAAAATATAATAACTATATTTATCCCTTCTACCACAGAACACACTATAGTGTCATGAATTTTTATGTTTTGACAATGTGCATGATATATAGGGTTTACATATAGTAACTTCCCCAAGGATACATTTTATATATTTGATTTGGATAAGCTAGTAAATCCTAACTTTTGACCTATCAATTTTAGTTCAATCTCCCAGCTTGCTAGATTGGGATGTAATGCCTCTTTTCTAAATCTTAAGGTACATCCTTTGATCACTCAATGCAGAATGATAGAATCCTTGCCTCCACACATTGTATTGAGCCACCCCCCACTCCTCCATGACCTTTTTTCCTTGGTGTTGCATGACATGGAGAGTGGATGGGCCAACACTTGAACAATCACAAACATGGGCACTTGGTGCATGCAAATAGTTCCCCTTAAGATTACATCAAATTTCTAAATAAAACATGAGCCCAATGTCTAGAATATACTATGAATGAAACCTCAAATGGAATTGTAGCCACTTTTTGGTCTCCTTAGAGAGTGTGAGAGACAGAGACATAGAAGGGAGAGAGTGGGCTCTATTGATGATAGTATAATGAATGAGTGGAAGTTTCTAATGATCTTAGATTTTACACATTGCATGTGACCACCCTATCCAAAACCAACGTTCCTTGAGACTACACAATGCATTCAATTAACATGTCCATTATTATGCTATGACTCTCAAAACCACACATACTAGATACAACAAAAGAGAGATCATATGCCCAAGACCATACATGCAAGAGAAAATGGAAGAGAGATCAATATGCCAATCGCTCTATAGAAAAATAAAGGTTTCATAAGTTCCCACAAGGGTTGCACCAACCCTTGCATGCAATTGTGGTTGTTGGATGCACAGAGGAGTTGTGAGTCTTTGCCTTCATGGCCAAGGGGTTTTTTGAGAGGAATTCCACCTTGCTTGGGAAGATTCCTTGCATTCCCTCATCTATGTATTGCAAATTGAGAGGGTATTTGAGAATAAATACCTTCTTCTTCTTTATTTTTTTTTGGGGGAGAGAGAGAGAGAAAGAGAGAAAAGAGACAGAGAGAGAGAGAGACAGAGATTATATTGATCATCATCGGTTAAGTCAGAGCTCGAACTCTCTGATGTTGAAGACTCCTCCTTGACAACTTCCTTTTTGCAACTTCTGATGTTGTAGCACACCTTCTTATCATTTCCCTGCAAAATCAATTCCCCAGTATCCCACTTTTGAATAGCCTTCACCTTGCATAGCCAAGACGTTCCCAAAATCAATGGATAGGCACGTGCAGCTGGCTTGGTAGGGAGCACCTGAAAAGTAGTCGGCACAGAAATTCCACATACATCTACTTCTAGATTCTTCACAACTTCCAAGGTCTTTACCCTAGTGTTGTCAGCCAATTTGATGCGATATGGAGAGGTAGAACTAGAGTATTTTAAATCAGCATCTATCATGGTCTTCTCACTCATGACATTAATCGATGCACCTCCATCAATGTAAACATTAGAAATCACTTGACCATCAATGGTCACATCGACCACAGGTACATCATCACCAACATCTATATCTTCATTTTTAACAATAGGAATGACACTTTTCTTCTTTTTCTTCTTTGACACTCTTGTGCTTGCTAGCTTTCCCCATTCTTTCCATAGTTTTGAATGCCTTGTCCTAAAGGAAAGTTTGACTGGCTAATTCTCCTTCTAGATGCCCTCTTTTTCTTAATACGATGTTCCTCTACTTCTTCCTTGCTTTCTTCTTCTTCTTTTGCTTTACCACGCCCCCGTTTAGCCATCATTACCTCTCTTTACTCATCCCCTGAAGAAGCTTCTAACAAGGATACTTGCTTTTCTTCTTTCTTTCTCAATCTAGGACACTCGCGGCAATACTGACCTTTTTCATTACATTCATAGCAAGTGACCCCACTTTTATCTTGAGGCCTATCGTCACTCTTTGGTGCTCTAGGTTGTCGTGCATTAACTAAATGCAATTTCAAATCAGCAAACTCTGCCATCAATTGGGAGATATTAGGATCTAACTCAGAGGACTTTGGTACCTGAGGAGTGCCCATTACCTCCACCTTAGAAGTTGAAGCTATTGAAGACACAAAAGAGGATTCAATCTTTAGAGAAGCTTCTTTCTTGGTCGCAATGCGAAGTGCCTCCATGTATGTTGTTGGATCTTTACTCATTGCTTTTGAGCAAAGACAAGGCTCCAAAGCCATAACAAATTTGCTTATCTTTAAGTGCTCCATCCCTACAAGACTTTTGAGGGGCTGATAATGTAGAGCCATAGCTCGCAAAGCTGCCCTTTCATACTTTGTCCATAAAGTTTCATATCGGATTGCCAACGTAGAGACCATCTCACCCTCTCCTTGATAGAACCGGTCCAACTGCAACATCAAAGCATTTGGCAACTCCACTGCCCCAAATCTCTGCTTCATTGCAGCCACCACTTGGTCCTAGTCCTCCTTGGTAGAGTCCGGCAAGGCCTCATGCTAACTCAAGGCTACACCTTCAAGAAAATTAGGAAAAATCTCCGCTTGATCGTTCATGGACCATCCAGAAAGCTGGCATCCTTGAACAAAATCCCAAAGATAAGACTTCGGGTCTTCCCCTTGGGTCCCTCAAAACAATGGAATCTTCACCATGATGAAACACAAAAAGGAAACACCAAGATCCAAATAATATCCCAAACAAGATCCCACAGAGCCTTAATATACCAAGACAAACTTATTATGCATAACCACTTGTTGAAAACCCTCGACGATGTGATCCTCAATAAAATCTTTAAAAATAAGTGACCAACCAGCACCATGAATGTGTATACATGCATTCAAGAGTTACCCTTCTCACAATTGGAAGTGCACATAACAGCTTCAAGATATTGTACTCTTCATCATTTGCATAGCAAAAGAAGTTGAAAGCATTGAGAATCACCACTCCATTGTTATAGTCAAAAACTACCCAAAGACAACTCTTCTTCACACGAAGCTGCTAGTGCATGAAACAATCCCCAATCTATCATTGTGCTTGCTGCCAGCATTGTTGATTCACCAACATATTCAAGAGTGCAAACATAAAGGATATGATCATGATGACTGTGTGAATAGCTTGAGCATCACCTTCACAATCTTCTAGTTTAATCTCTTCTAACGGAGTTCTTCCAGGCATCTTCTCTATCACATTAGAAAAAACATGCCTATACTAGGCATAACATGCAATCAAGTACACTCGAGACTGTTAAGGTGGGATGAATCCAACACCAAACATACCCGGCATCTCTACCAAAAGAGGTGACATGAAGTTGGGGGTAATAAACTTCATGCACCTCTTCACTTCCTACTGCTTTTGAGCTGAGTGATAGAGATAGTTATCACTAGGAAAGGGACATTAAAAAGAAGCTTTTATACCAAGAGACCACACCATACTTTCTTCCCTTAGATGAGAATGAAGATGGTAAGATCCCAAATGATGTTGTACTCAAGCATAGGGGGAAGGAAAGGATCAACGGAGGCCATAATCTCAGCAAGCCAGTCTGCGCCAAAGAGAAGAGCGATACGTCGTTGAAAGAAGATCTTGCGGCTCAACACGACATGAACTGATATATATCAAGGAGTTTGAAGGGGATGATTGGGTCGGATGGATAGGTTCTGGGGAAACATTGCACCTCCTCCATAGATACCTTTACAATTACCTCAAAACACTCTCCAAAATATCATAAGACACAAAGACCCATAACTCTCAGCAAAGACATGATATCAAATATTCACTAATTGAGATGTGCATTGAAATGGGCTTCTCTCTAATATAAGTTTCATAAGAAACAGAGAAGCGGTTGGAAAGATATGGGCAGTTTACTGGATGGGGATAAAAACTGTCTGAAAAAGAAATAGTCACACACAGAGAGTCATAGATTTTTGGTTTGACATCTAATACAATAAAAAAAGACATAAGATAATGCTCCTTGAAGAGAGCTTCATAATGATATAAGTTTCATCCAAATGAGACCACCAAGCGAAAAGGTATGAGCAAAATACTGATAGGGGGTCAAACTGTCATGACAAACACCTACTTCTTCTACTAGTGCTGACTTGGGAGAATACTACCTCCATGCTTAGACTTCATCAACAATCCCAGTCCCATAGAGGTCACCTAGGAGGGAAGGAAGAGACACTTTTGTGGCTTGGGAAATAGATAAACCATGTATGCACAAAGAGCAGCCGAATAGATGACACTTCTGAGCACTTTGGAAGAGAAAGCAATGGAAAAAGGGAAGAGACACTCAAGAGAGAGAACCTAAAGTGATCTTCATTACCAATAGGGTGAGACTCCACTCCAATGCAACTCAAAATACTACAAACACAAGGGAGAAGAAGAGGTTTCATATGTACAAGAGGGAGTGGAAGCTCCAAGACTACTCATACAGAGGGAATAAACTAGAGAGAGATGGACTCAAGAGTCTACATAAGAGAATATCTACAAGAGGGAGAGAAGGCTCATGGAAGAGGCTTGAGGAGACTAGAGCTACATCAACATGAGGCCTAATGGTGGAAGAGATGATGAACAAGGGAGAGGAGGGCTCCTTTTATAGAGATTTTGTCACCCTCCTTCACCCATTTATAACTGCTGCCTGTAGATTCCTTTCCCCATCAATCACATAAGCCCGTATGTCACCATCCATGTCCTTTTTGTCTAATCTTGCCATTTGTCCCATCAAAAGATGCTCAAGACTCTTAAAATATTGAGAAAATCAAGAGCCTCCCTACATGGAGCCCATAGGGACCCTCTCTTTCCCATATGTCCACATCCTCCTTATTCCACATAGGAATTCTAGAAGGATTCCTCTTGACTCCACACTCCTCCACATGCCTTCCACACACTTGGCATGTGATCTCTCTTATATTATTGGAACACATGGACATGAGCCCACCTCTTTATATGACTCTCTTTCTATTTTCTAAAAATCCCATAATATTCCATACACTAATAACTCTCACCCCATACCAAGGTATTTATCATTCATACACATGGTATTTACAATGACCCATTCCACTCATCCTCTCAATCCCATACAATATCTTAGAAAATAAAAATAAGTGAGAGCCGCTAGGCTATCACTTGATACTCAAACTCTTATCAAACATAGAAGAAAACAATACCAATGCCAAATAAAAAATATCAATTTTTGCTTGTGCAATCTTATCATAAAAACTCTCCTACAATGATACTTCAGTCAGGTATATTACATTTGACTCAATGATTTGTACTCTAGGACTAGACTGAATTGGGCATTCCCCAATTGTTGGAATTGCAGTATGCATGTCAGTGTGTGGTGGTCATGTACTCTTTTGATTCTTAGGTCATTGTTAATTTCTTTTCTCATCAATAACAATTGTGGAAATGACTTGATTGTACGATTTGCGTGCGGCGGTCTCTGGTCCCGAGTCTGATATAGTTTGAGCTTGCCCTAGGATGACGACTCTTTTCAATTGATAATGAAGTGGAGATTCAAAATTTTTCTATTGGGAATCATGATTTCTAAACTGGAATATTAAAATATGTGATCTTTCACTTAACAGTTATTGGATGAAAGGCAAAGTGCAAATGTCACACGATTTTTGCAAGCAATCAATTAGTGTGTCCCTTTTCATCTAAATATAACTACAGTTCTGTGTGTGTGCACACACGTGCACACGAGAGAGAGAGAGAGAGAGAGCCGGGGGGGAGAGAGAGAGAGAGAGAGAGAGAGAGAGAGAGAGAGAGAGAGAGAGAGAGAGAGAGAGAGAGAGAGAGAGAGAGAGAGAGAGAGGGTGGGGGAGGGAGAGAGAGAGAGGGGGAGAGAGAGAGAGAGAGAGAGAGAGGTAGGGAGGGAGGGAGGGAGAGAGAGAGAGAGAGAGAGAGAGGGGGGGAGGGAGAGAGAGAGAGAGAGAGAGAGAGAGAGAGAGAGAGAGAGAGAGAGAGAGAGAGAGAGAGAGAGAGAGAGAGAGAGAGAGAGGGTACATGCGTGTGTGTGTGCGCATATGTGTGTGTGTGTGTGTGTAGAAGACATTACAACACTCGTTTCCATAGTGAAAAGAAAACATTTTAGAGTAGGAATGAGAAATGTTTTATTGACAAACTTTAAAATAAATAAAAAATCCATTATGAATGAAGGAGCATCACTAGAGGGTGAACATTTTTGAAAAAAGGAAATGTGAGGAGTTGAGCTTTGATAAGTCATTGGCAGCATCATTTTTATTGAAGAGGGGAATTTGCCTACCTGCCACCATCCAACAAGGAAAACATGATGAGAACTAGTTAAACCTCAGTTGGGAAGACAGGTGTCATAAACACCCCTCCCTTGTTATCGGGATCACAATAAAACTAGTTGCTCACACTACAAACTTATAAAGGTAAATTTAGACATTATGCTTTAAGTGTAAAATGAATTAAGGTGGGTTGAAGGGATAGTGAATAAATGGTTATGTAATGAAGAAAACGCTTAATGCATTTGGGATGAGAGTATAGAAGAAGAAAGGGGAGAACTTTAAAAATTAGATTATTAAACATAACATTAAAACTTGGAGCATAAGGAGGGAGAAATTATAAGAAAGAGGAGGGGAAGACTTAAAGGTTTTAGATCTAATGAATAGTTAAAGAAGGTAAGGTTGGGGGTTAGGTTTGAGAAAAATTAATGGGAGAGAAATTTCTAAAATTTTGAGAGCTTGAAAAATAGAGAAGTTAGAACTAAGAGGGAGGTGGGGAGGGGGGTAAATACTAAGGAAAAATATGGGAAAAATAAGTATAGGAGATTGAAAAAGGGGGGGAGGTGAGCTATAGAAAAGTATATGAATTTGGTTTAGAAGGGATAATTTAGAAGGGGCCAGTTTAATGGGGAAGAAGGGGGACGGCAACCGGGGGGGTAGAAGGGGGGTTAAATAAAACTATTTGAGAATGCAAAAATAGATGTAAATATATAGAAAGGGATACATTAGATATATATTTTGAGAAGGGGTGATTTTGATGTAAGTATTAAAAAAAGGGCGGTATTTAAGGCAATGGGTACAAGCAGTACAAATGGGAGGTGAGTAGTCGTAGTGTGAGGTCAAGGGTCGGGTAGTCAAAGAGTCCAAGAGAGTTGAGGGGGGTTGGGTTTAGAGAAAATTAAAGTAAATTAAAGGGGAAGTTTAATTAAAACAAGAGTATGTTAAGTGGGGGGGTTATATAAGTTTTGAACTAATGAAGAAGGTTAAAAAAGGCTAATAAAAGAGGAATAAATAATCAATTTTAGAATAAATAAGAAGAAAGAGCAAATAAAAAGTTCAAAAATTAATATAAAAGGGAATAGGAGGGGGGACGGGTTAATTAAAAGTATGGTGTAATGAAAGGAAGACAAAGTAATGAAAGGAGGACAAAGGAAAGGTTGTGGAGTGCACCTGTGAGTCCATGGCGATGGCGTGAAATGTGGAACGGAAATAGAGTGGTAGAATGTGCAAGAATGTCTTGAAGGTAGCAGCGAAGTACGAGTTAGCTTTGGGCGATGGTACAATGAGCAGGACTTAGCGGTTTGAGCGGCGGATGACAAGGGGAGTAGTGTATTGAAGGCTTTGGATAGTTGGACTAAGTTCTAACTTGGACAAGATGGGCACGACAACCGATGGGTAGTGATGGGCAGCGATGGGCATGTCAGCCAAGGGAGTCTGAGAGCATGCGGGTAGCCGAGGGCAGAGACTCAGCGAGGAAAGTGAAAAATTCATGGTGCAGCAATGAGGAGAGAAGGTGAAGGGAGCCCAGAGAAGTTGGACTCTGGAGTATGGAGAGAGCGTAGGCCTCTGAGAGCAGAGGGCACTGGACACTGGGCAGTGAACTTTGAAGACTGTGAGCATAGAGCTATGGAGGGTAATAAAAGGTAGGCTTAGGGCTAAATATATAGGAGAAGGGAGGGGTAGTCAGGAAGTCATTTGGGAAGGCGGGGGTATTTATGAAAATGCCACATGGTGCATGGAGGGAAAAGGGACGAGGGGGGTAATTATAATGTTAAGGGGAAAAATAACTTTAAAATGGTTACATTGGCGGGATAGAAAGACTTAGAGCAAAATAGGAGGGGGGGGAATTAGGAGAAGGGAAAAATATTTATTATTAGGAAAAGACTAAGTGAAAGAAAATAAAGAGGGGAAATTAAGGAGTAAATTAGAAAAAGTGAAGATAAAAAAACATGTAAGAGGTAAAAAATCTAGGAATAAATTGATATGAAAAACTAGGTAGAAGAAAAATAAACAATTGAAAATAAATAATAAATTAAAATGTGAAAAAATTAAGAAAAAAACCTAAACCAACAGGCAAAAAATTAGGGAAGAATTAGGAAAGTAACAAAAAATTAGGAGAATTTTCAGGGAAATTTTAATTAAGGACAATTAGGCAAAAAGAAAGGGGGTATTAATTAGGAAAAAATAAGGAGTGTAGTAAGCTAGGGAGTGAAAAGGATAGTATGAAAAATTAAGAGAAAAATTAAGAAACACTTAAGGAGAATATACACCGCTAGAGTAGGGGAGACGAGAGAGGATAAATTAAGAAAGGGAGAGGAATATAGGAGAAATTCGGTAAAAGAGGAGGAAGAGGGTAGAGAGAGATTGGGGGAATTTGGAGAGAGGGGAGAGGTAGTTTAAAAAAGGTTTGTCAAGGGATTTATAAAGGAAAGAAGAGTAATTTGCAAGGACAAAAGATAAAATGAGAATAGTATGTGTGTGTGTGTATACACATACCAAATCATTCAAGGTGTATGGTAGTCGCTACCAAACCTATAGAATGAGATGGCACTAAGCTTGAGGCTCTTTGTAGTGTGCTCCATCTTCCTACTAACTTGCCTCACTAACTCCTCTCCCATTTCGAGAATTTCATGGCAAGGATGCTCAAAGTAATATTCCTATAAGTGCTTGCCCAAGAAAGCTTAGAGGAACCAAAATCACTTCCCCAACCTTCATCTCAATACTCGAAAAAGGCATAATCCTGGCTGGTTATGGGAACTGAATGGTCATTCTCAAAATCTACACCATGGATGTAATGCTCATGTTTGGTGGATGAATGAGAATCATGCAGGTAAGGGAAAGCTTGTTGCCTGTTCCATTGTTGAAGGATAGCAATATGGCCCTCTTTTCTCTATGTAATGTGCATTGCATCTTGCTATTTTTTGAATGCAAGTGGCATTTTTGGAAAATGGGGTGGATACAAGAAACATTGAAGATAAATGTTTACGAGAGAGTATCATCTCTACCAATCCCCTGATCAACATATATATTAAGACAGTCCTACACGAGAACAATTTGATAAAAAAGTAACAATGACACACATTAGGAGCTTTTAGATACCAAGCCACCATCCTTGCCACCATCCTCAGTATACACATCTATTTTGGAGACCCTTCTTCATTGTGCATCACATATTTTAGAGGGATTATTCAAGCATTATACCCTCACTTGGCATCTAATGAGTCTTAAACCATTGACCAAGGTGCAAATCTTACTGATGTTTTTGAGCCAAAATATGCAAGCAAATACAAAGAGTTTTGGGAATGCATTAGCAACAGAAGATCAGAAATGCTTGAGGGAGGATAGAGTTGGGCAAGTGGGGTGAGGCACGGGGGACACAAGGGGGAAGAGGGAAGCAAAGAGATTCGTATGGACCTCAACAAAGTCTACTTTTCCAAGCTAGCATTGGAGATTTGTAGCACTTTACAATTGAGCTAGATGTTCAAAACAATGGCTAATGATTCAAAACTTTGAAGCTTGAAAGAACCCGATTCTCTTATGCGATTTCAAGTCTTGTTCTAATGACAAAATCATCTCACATTCCAATTTAGCATTACAAGAGCTTCTTGCTCATACATCTCTTTTGCCATTTTGTTGACTCTGGCATGACAAATTTGCCTCCATTCCATTATGTGAACTCACTTTATAGTAATAGGTGGAAATATTTAGAATAGGTGTTTTGGTGTCAGTGAACTTTACATAAAATTGATGCTTGGATAGAATGCAAGTTTTCAAATAGGTGTTCTAAGTGTAATTTTTGGAATCTCCACTTTGTACATTAGTTTTCTTCTAATCATTACTTTTCTCATCTTACAATATCTCTATGTTGATCAATTTTCATTTTAAGTAATGTGATCAAGTTTTGTGCCTGTCAATGTTGAAGGAGACATTAGACTCTCTGCTTGCAGTCCCTCCCTTTCTCTTTTGTCTAGTTTTCGGAAGTCCACACCCGCCCACATGAGTAGCTGGATAGCACATCCAAAAAGCTTTAAAATTGTCATCGCATCTTGAATTTGTGATCTTCCTAGGGGTCAGAGCCAATGTGATTGAGTATTGCTATCACTTTGAGATTTTGAGCTAGCTTTCATGTCATTGTATAAAACTATTAGCTCAAAAATTCTTGCAAATAGCTGGCTACTTCACTTATAGTCAAGCGCTCCCCCTATCGTTTGAGCACAATAGAGAGCGGAACAAGATAACGCCTAGAAATGATTTGTCTACATATGCTTGGGATTTTGAGCTCCAAATCTAATAAGGATGGACTTCATATGTCCAACATGCTCCATGGCCCATGCCACTATGCCATACACAAAATTATTTATAAGCATTGCTAGATGTCCACTTAACAATTGGAAAAGGAACACTCCCAAACTATACACATCACTCTTTGAAGTGAGGTGACAAGGTTGGATGATTATGGATTCGACTTGTGTGCTCATGTAAAATGAAACATTACTGCGACGAGTTTTGCTTTTGATAGGATGAACACCAAATCCAATAAGGATGGACTTCCCATGCTCAACAAGCTACAAGGTCCATGCAACAATGCCACACACAAATGACCTATCTGCATTGGTAGTTGTCCACTTAGTAGCTGCAAAGGAGCACTCCAAAAATATACACTAAGAATAAGAATTTTGGGAGGTGCATACAGATGCACGTACTCAAGCCCTCTTAAGTTTTATGGAGAAAACTAAATGGCTAAAGAAAGATGGAAAGTTTTTGGGTGACACCCAAAGTCACATGTATGTATGGAATTGAAATAAGTGAGTACAAATACTTGTGAGCACTTCCTTAGGTTTTTCTAAATGCAAATGATCATGAAGATAAATGGATGATTACTTTGGGGCACTTGCAAAATGCCAAGCGATGTGCAAGCTCTCTGTGTGTGCATGTGCGTGTGTGTGGATGTGTGAGTGAAAAAAGCAACGAACAGTAATTCAAATTTTTTAGATTTTATGGAGCATTGAAGTATATCAATAGAGGATTGAGTAAGGGGAGGGGAGGGTAGAGAGAGAGAGAGAGAGAGAGAGAAGGGGAGAAGGGAAGGAGAGTGACTAGAAAAGAAAGTAGTGAACCAATGCATGAGGTGTCCACAATCTATTAGGAGGACACTTTTTAGAAAAACTCTAAGTAGAGGAGAGTCTTTGCAAGGGAGAGCTAATAAAAGACCATAGAATATCATGGAACAACCTTAGTGGTGGAACCTCCATTTAGCACTTTTGTGAATGTATAATATATATGCATGTATGTATGTATGTAGAGAGAGAGAGAGAGAGAGAGAGAGAGAGAGAGAGAGAGAGAGAGAATCAATGTTCTTGAAAAAATTCCATGAATTGGAGGTGTGAAAATTGTCTTTGTTAGAAAATCAATAGTACGAACTTTCTAGGAGAACACCTTTATATCCTTGGAGAAAATGTGATGAATGGGTTTACAAACCATATTTGGGAGTGCAATATGATCTTCAAAAAACCTTTTATAGAAATTCACTACCAAGGCTCTTTAATTGATACATGTTGATGTTTGTGGGTGATTGCAAGGGCATTTGTTTGGAATGTCATCAGTGGACATCCATACTTGCCATCCAATAGCTAATAATTAGACAAGCCTGTTTCGAAGAGAAATTTATTTCCTTGTGTGTGTGCATGTTGGGTTTTGCAAATACATCCATACTTGCCACATCCTTGCCATCCAATAGCTAATAATTAGACTAGCTTAACCAAGGAGATGGTTAACCTTTCATCATTACATCCACTCCTACCTGAAGAAAAATATCTCTTCCAATGTAGTGCAATTATTACTATAGAACTAAACCAAACATAAGATAAGGCATTCTTGAAGAATAGTATGGAGTTGCAAAGAGCTTTTAGCTTTTGAAACCTTTCCACTTGATCATATATTCTAGGTAAATTTGGCACTAGAGGACATGATCCCAAAGTCTCAAGATGAGATAGGGAATATTTATGATGCAAACTTCTTTGGCCAAAGGTGCCAAGTCAATGAGTACATGTTTAGCTTGATAGACATATGGTTTGAGGAGTGATACATGGAAAACATCAAGAGAGCATGAGAAGATAGGAACTTTACCAAAAGCCAACAAAACATCCAATTATAGGCAACACTAAGTCAACATTGACTTGGCATTGACATGTTGGATGGGTGGCAAAATCAAGTCTACAACACAAGCCTAATACAAGCTATAAACAAACGTGTGATAATTACAATGACACCTAAAAACCCTCTCTCTCTCTCTCTCTCTCCCCCCTTCACATACACACACACATTCACATACATTTAAAGAAATCCTCCCCCTCCCCTCCCCAAATGGCAAGGCTTCTCACATTTTGCAAGTGATTCTTCTCTTTCCCCAAGTATTTGGACAATAGAAATACAATTTCTAATAATGTGCCGCCTTGCCCCAAATTATCTAGATAGCTTTACCAACAAAGATTCACTCATTCTCCTCTAGGACTCACAAATCGTATTTATCTCACTCGAAGAGAAATTTCTTTCATTAACTTTTTTTAAAACCATGTTTCGAGATGATTTGCACACTTGCAACGTAACATTTACACATCATCTTCAAATGTGGGCTATTGATTTGAGGAAAAATGCTTATCGGATGCCGTGCCCACACACATAGAGTAGCAGCAAAGAAAGCTGTCATTCAATTGTTGTTCACAATGCAAAGAGTTCAACGGATTTCCAAATCACCTAAGACAATGCTCACCACACTGTACATGATATTTTCCCATCATACAGTTTTCTAACCATACAACACTTGGATTAGAAATACACCCAAAGGTCTCATGCTTTCTACCATGCTTTCTACCATTCCACATGCTATCGGATACACCTGGGTCATTGGGAACAATTTCAGTGGATTTTGGGCAGGTGAAACTTGCTCAGTATAAACAAGTACAAGGTAGATAGACCCCTTTCTTTCCATTGTTGCCAGTGCTTCCCCGGGCCAGGAAGGGAACAAGGCCTCTAAGGCAGCACACACCTTTTTCTCCAAAAGTGAGGGGTGGTGTACCACCACCTGGCAGGTTTCTCGAATAAATTAATTCCCTTGGTTCATGAAGCAAAAAAAGGCCAAAGGCTTCACTTAGCATGCAGGACCAGTGGAAATCCATCATGTCCGCAAAACTTGAACAAAGAAAGCCTAGCTTTATCTGTTGGCATAACAATGCCTGAATCTATTTCTGGTTAAGGGAGCAGAGAAGATCAAATGAGACTGTATTCAACCAAGACAAGGAGATTTCCTTCCAAAGACCCAAACTCGCTGAAAGCTTATTGTGTGAGAAATAACCCAAAACAAATCAATAAGTTTTACAACACAAGTTTCACTATTTATTTGGGTGAGACGGTTACATCAGATTTGGTCTAGATTTCTCTACCTGATTTAATGTTCAACTTTGATGACTTGTTATTTTTTAAAATTCCTTGCACTATCAACTAAATAAATAGAGAAATATCTCATGCCTTTGCCCACCATGCAAGGAGGCAGTGAAATTTCGTTTTCATATATTTTGAAATTACCTCGTTGTACTGCTTGCTAGCTTGAAGGGTATTTTTTTCATATATTTTGGGATTATTTGAATGTATTGCTGGCTTAATAGGTGACTTCCCTCTACAAGGGGAGATTCAGGTCTCCATTTCATATATTTTGGGACTACTTGGTTGTTCTGTTGGTTTGGAGGGTTGCTTTTGAAGAGGTTCGCTCTCAATAACATTTTCATTAAAAACCGGAGAACAAAGTTATTTAGTGATTGTGAGCACCTTACAAATGCACAATACAAACTAGAGCATGTCTCTTGTAGTGGATTTTGGAGAATTAACTTTTACGGCCTCTCTAGGTCAAGATATTTAAACATAACTTATTAGAATCAGAGCTAGAGCATAGCACTTGTACGGTTGGCTTATTGGAGAAAACGTTTTTGGCCTCTAGGTAAAGATACCCATACATGACATAAGACTTGAAATCATAGGCTCACACCGCTTTTTCCCTTTCTTCGACCAGTCCTTCTCAACTCTGGTAGGATGACGTGCTCATAGCTAGTTGCACTATTTTCCTTTTTTCAATATTCATAAATACTTCGAATTCTCATTACAAAACATTTATAGATTTGCTTTGGGCATAGAATGTCAGATTCAATCACTCTTACAATTTCATGTACAGTTTCTAATCACTCCTATTACTTACTCAATAAGATTTTACGCTCTTCGTTTTAAAAGAAAAGGTCGCTATTACTAACGGACGAAAACAAACTACCGTGAGCAAAGTTTCAGAAGCTGCACGAGAGGACCAAAGAAAAATCTCACAGTGTATTGGTGTGCTGAATGTCCGCTTCCAAGGACTTGAGCGACTTCTTAAATGATTTACCTTGGCCCGTGCCGAGCAGGAACATGGTTGCTTTATCTTCTATCGTTGTTACCCCTTAATCCACTCCCTCGATCTACGCAATTCCGGTTACAAATGGGAGGATACTACGACACTTTTGCGCTAAACCATGTGCTTCTGGCCTCGTCTTCCATTGAGAAAGGCGTTCATAAGGTAATCGCAACAGAGAAAGCCTAGCTTTATCTGTTGACATAACAATGCCTGCATCTATTTCTGGTTGAGGGAGAAGAGAAGATCAAATGAGAATGTATTCAACCAAGACAAGGAGATTTCCTAGAGGGAAAGGAAAGAGAAGAGGAAGAAGAGGGAAATGAACATTAAATCAAGTAGAGAAATCTAGACCAAATCTGATGTAACCATATCACCCAAATAAACAGTGAAACTTGTGTTACAAAACTGATTGATTTGTTTTGGGTTATTTCTCACACAATAATCTTTCAGCGAGTTTGGGTCTTTGGAAGGAAATCTCCTTGTCTTGGTTGAATACATTCTCATTTGATCTTCTCTTCTCCCTCAACCAGAAATAGATGCAGGCATTGTTATGTCCTTGCACTATTGGTTAAATAAATGGAGAAACATCTCACACCTTTGCCCACCATGCAAGGAGGCAGTGAAATTTTGTTTTCATATATTTTGAAATTACCTGGTTGTACTGCTTGCTAGCTTGAAGGGTATTTTTTTCATATATTTTGGGATTATTTGATTGTGCTGTTGGCTTAACGGGTGACTTCAGCCAGCAGCTCTGCAAGGGGAGAGTCAGGTCTCCATTTCATATATTTTGGGATTACTTGGTTGTTCTGCTGGTTTGGAGGATTGCTTTTGAAGAGGTTCGCTCTCAATAACATTTTCATTAAAAACCGGAGAACAAAGTTATTTAGTGATTGTGAGCACCTCACAAATGCACAATACAAACTAGAGCATGTCTCTTGTAGTGGATTTCGGAGAATTAACTTTTACGGCCTCTCTAGGTCAAGATATTTAAACATAACTTATTAGAATCAGAGCTAGAGCATAGCACTTGTACGGTTGGCTTATTGGAGAAAACGTTTTTGGCCTCTAGGTAAAGATACCCATACATGACATAAGACTTGAAATCATAGGCTCACACTGCTTTTTCCCTTTCTTCGACCAGTCCTTCTCAACTCTGGTAGGATGACGTGCTCATAGCTAGTTGCACTATTTTCCTTTTTTCAATATTTATAAATACTTTGAATTCTCATTACAAAACATTTATAGATTTGCTTTGGGCATAGAATGTCAGATTCAATCACTCTTACAATTTCATGTACAATTTCTAATCACTCCTATTACTTACTCAATAAGATTTTACGCTCTTCGTTTTAAAAGAAAAGGTTAAATATCAATCTTATTACATTGTAACTAAATTTTTCCTAGAAAAAAATAGGAAAAACATTTTACTGTGACAGAATATGCATAACAGCATGAATAATTCTCTTTTCAACTCCTGGATATTGTCCTACATTGAAACACCGTTACTGGAGTCAAGGAGAGGAGTAACTAAGCTGAAAATAAGCCAAAACGACTGGCACTACAAAAGAAAATTAGTTGAGAGAATTTTTGATTGAAAATTCTTGTGTAAGGGATACCTCCTAATCTTCATCGTCCAAACTAATATAAAAGTTATGGATGCTGCTTACTATGAGGTCTATTGAAGATGATAAAACTATCCTTACTACTACAGGCCTACACGGCCTTGTTTTTTTTGTACTAGCAGAAGATACTATATATAGATCATAATTGCCGCATCAAGCTAGGTCTAGCATGCCCATGGAGCGATCACAATCAATGCAAATGTGCAAATGTGCAAGCTTCAGAAAGCAGCATGTACGCAGTTGGATTTGGAAAATGACAAACATTTCTAACTGAAGTCGTGACCTTAACAAATCGTCTCGACTGAGACTGAAACCTACCCCCACAATAGTTCGTGAATCGATTTATGGACTGTTGCGAGGGTAGGTTTCAGTCTCAGTGGAGATGATTTGTTAAGGTCACACCTTCGGTTGGAAATGTTTGTCATTTTCCAGATCCAACTGCGTACATGCTGCTTTCTGAACCCTGCACATTTGCACATTTGCATTGATTGTGATCACTCCATGGGCATGCTAGACCTAGCTTGATGCGGCAGTTATGATCTATCTATAAGATGCAGGCATTGTTATGTCCTTGCACTATTGGTTAAATAAATGGAGAAACATCTCACACCTTTGCCCACCATGCAAGGAGGCAGTGAAATTTTGTTTTCATATATTTTGAAATTACCTGGTTGTACTGCTTGCTAGCTTGAAGGGTATTTTTTTCATATATTTTGGGATTATTTGATTGTGCTGCTGGCTTAACGGGTGACTTCAGCCAGCAGCTCTGCAAGGGGAGAGTCAGGTCTCCATTTCATATATTTTGGGATTACTTGGTTGTTCTGCTGGTTTGGAGGATTGCTTTTGAAGAGGTTCGCTCTCAATAACATTTTCATTAAAAACCGGAGAACAAAGTTATTTAGTGATTGTGAGCACCTCACAAATGCACAATACAAACTAGAGCATGTCTCTTATAGTGGATTTTGGAGAATAAACTTTTTCGACCTCTCTAAGAATCAGAGCTAGAGCATAGCACTTGTATGGTTGGCTTATTGGAGAAAACGTTTTTGGCCTCTAGGTAAAGATACCCATACATGACATAAGACTTGAAATCATAGGTTCTCATCACTTTTTCCCTTTCTTTGACCAGTCCTTCTCAGCTCTGGTAGGATAACATGCTCCTAGCTAGTTGCACTATTTTCATTTTCTCAATATTCATAAATACTTCAAATTCTCATTACAAAACATTTATAGATTCGCTTTGGGCATAGAATGTCAGATTCAGTCACTATTCTAATCACTCCTATTACTCACTTAATAAGATTTTACGCTCTTCATTTTTAAAAGAAAAGGTTAAATGTCAATCTTATTACATTGTAACTAAATTTTTCCTAGGCGAAAAAATAGGAAAAGCATTTTCACAGTGACAGAATATGCATAGCAACATGAATAATTCTCTTTTCAACTCCTAGCTATTGTCCTACTTTGAAACACCATTACTAGAGTCAAGGAGAGGAGTAACTAAGCAAAAAATAAGCCAAAACGACTCACACTACAAAAGAAAATTAGTTGAGAGAATTTCTAATCGAAAAATTTTGTGTAAGGGATACCTCCTCATCTTCGTCGTCCAAACTAATATAAGAGTTAGGGATGGTGCATAGTATGAGGTCTATTTAAGATGATAAAACTATCCTTACTACTACAGGCTTACAGAGTCTTGTTTTTTCTGTGGTTGAGGGAGAAGAGAAGATCAAATGAGAATGTATTCAACCAAGACAAGGAGATTTCCTTCCAAAGACCCAAACTCGCTGAAAGATTATTGTGTGAGAAATAACCCAAAACAAATCAATCAGTTTTGCAACACAAGTTTCACTATTTATTTGGGTGATATGGTTACATCAGATTTGGTCTAGATTTCTCTACCTGATTTAATGTTCATTTCCCTCTTCTTCCTCTTCTCTTTCCTTTCCCTCTAGGAAATCTCCTTGTCTTGGTTGAATACATTCTCATTTGATCTTCTCTTCTCCCTCAACCAGAAATAGATGCAGGCATTGTTATGTCAACAGATAAAGCTAGGCTTTCTCTGTTGCGATTACCTTATGAACGCCTTTCTCAATGGAAGACGAGGCCAGAAGCACATGGTTTAGCGCAAAAGTGTCGTAGTATCCTCCCATTTGTAACCGGAATTGCGTAGATCGAGGGAGTGGATTAAGGGGTAACAACGATAGAAGATAAAGCAACCATGTTCCTGCTCGGCACGGGCCAAGGTAAATCATTTAAGAAGTCGCTCAAGTCCTTGGAAGCGGACATTCAGCACACCAATACACTGTGAGATTTTTCTTTGGT
This sequence comes from Dipteris shenzhenensis, assembly GCF_047967505.1. Classification (NCBI taxonomy): domain Eukaryota; kingdom Viridiplantae; phylum Streptophyta; class Polypodiopsida; order Gleicheniales; family Dipteridaceae; genus Dipteris; species Dipteris shenzhenensis. Next base: position 28,488,750 of record NC_141613.1, read on the forward strand.
CCTCTCGTGCAGCTTCTGAAACTTTGCTCACGGTAGTTTGTTTTCGTCCGTTAGTAATAGCGACCGCATGCGGGGATGTATTGTATTTCAAATTTCTGGCGTGATTTCTCCGTTTATCTGTGGTGAAAAGAGTTCAGGAATGATTTTACCTCCTTTTTAAACTGCTGTATGGTTTTGTCGTAGATTTGACAGCAGTTTCAACTATTCATATCTTGCTGCAGGGCATTAGAGTTTCCAAGAGAATACGACAGAGCATGCTTGCAAATGCGACTATCTTGTAGCCCTGCTCTACCATTTTTCTTGTTCTTAGCGCGCTGGACTACTAACTGAAGCCTTGCTGGCACTCTTGGTCTCCTGCGCATATTGATTCTGTTTGTGTGTATCCAGTCAGGGGGGTTGAAATCCAGTTATCATATTACAAAGAATAGTCCCAAGAAAAGAGAAATGTAGTTACAAGTATCAGAAGATATCATTATATGACAAGAAAGCAAGATAATCTAGATCCTATGCATGTAGACAATCATATAATGATCGTGCCTAAGGCAAGCTTATGATAACAACTAGGACTCAATTGAAGAGTGGTTTGGATGTATTTGACATGTAAAGATGTTACAATACAAATTTGATATGCTCAATGCATAGAGCATACCTTGCTTATCATTTTTGCATTTTGGACCTCTCCAAAATTCTCTCTAAATCAAAAGTTATGCTCATTCAAATTTTGAGTCAAAAATCGAAGATGATGTGCTAGTGGACATTCATATGCCGGCTTACAACTATGTTTAACAAGGGGTAACTATGTGATAATTTGTGCATGCTGACATGGTTGTGACATGCATTAGATAAGTGTGTTGATGTGGTAGTTTGGATGTGGTTGCCACATGGTACTTTGCTGACCATTGACTAAACTCAGAGTTTGACCTAACCTAGTTGAACCATGGTTTTCATCCTATCTGCCACATGGCCTTTTCTAAAGTCTAAGACGTTGGAGAGCTATGGCATCATCGACGAAGACAAGAGGAGGGACTCCTCCGAGCATGAAGGGCTTCTGCATGATTTCCATGGTTGCGTCTCTCCGATTTATACTCGTCTTCAGGTCTGTCAGTTCCCAACTTCAATTGACCTAATCGCTCTTGCAAAGAGCCCTCTCTAAGGGCATCTGGATCTGCCTTAGTGTCAAATGTCTCGCTGCGAAGATTTCTTCCTCTCCCTCCTGCTTGCCTACTATACATTTGCTCCCACCTCCCTCCTCTTCCTCTCGGTCCTCCTCCCTTTAGTCCATTCCTCTCCCTCGCCTTTCTTCCCCATTCGATGCCCCCTGGTGACTCAACATGATGAAAAATGGCTCCTTTTTTCTCACTCGTGAAGGAACTCCTACAGAGGATTTATGTCCCACACTCCCATCCTGTCCTCAGAGGCACTAACTAGCATAGTCCAATGCAACTAGAAGCCTCATTAGAACCGAAATGTAAGAGCCCCCCTCCTTCCTGCTATTGTGCCCATACTAGCACCCCTCAGTCTATGACAGTGGGTCTCAGAGCAAGAGGGCCGAGGCTTGATTGGAGCCATTCTTTGGCAAGGAGGAGGCGCTGTAGTAGTCAATCAATGGAGGCTGAGGAAATAGACTAGGAGGATGCGTCAATTTTACGAGCAAAAACTTATGAGTAGGTTTATCCAAGAGTGTTTTCAAGAGATTTAAAATTTTGTATTTCTTTAGGAAACATGAAAAGGATAGGATGAAATATCCCACTAGAACTAGATCCCTTTATCATAAAAATATACAGACTAGCCACTCATTCATTTTTACATAACGTAAATTTCCTTATTCATAGACATCCCTTTGTATCCCTGCTATTACGTTAAAAAAGTGTTGAAAAATAAACATCCCTCATAATCACTTTCGATGTAATAATATTATACATATATAATTACTTGTTAAACACATTTATATCATATGACAATATCTTTCTAGTATTTTTATAGCATAAATAACAAGATATTTATGCACATGTCTCTAAAGATGTTTAAATTACTATAAATAAGTATTAACTTGGGCTTATATATCACTCTCATAAAAGACATGTAATATTTAATACTATCTATGCCATATTTTCCAAAATATAACTCCATAGACGTGCTCGATGTGAAAGTTATGTCACTTTTAAAAGTGTTGTGGGGTTTCGCCAGTGAAACTACCTTGATGCCTTACTTCAATGAGTTTTCTTTGGAGAAACCCTTTCATGAAGATAGGTTGAGAGAGGTTTTTCAATGTCTCCCCCTATGAAGTAAAAGTTGTAAGAAGGATCATAAGGGAATTTTCATAGAGAAGTCTACTCTACATGTGGGTTTCTTCAAAAGCCATCCCATTATGTTACTCACCATTCCCAAAGATTCACGTAAAGATTTGTGTATAAAATAGGCATTGCTATAATACTTTGCATATTTCTAAGTGAAACTATGTTTTCTTCCGATCCATTCTTGCCATATTTTTACATAGTTGGAAGCTTTTTTTTCCTTCGCTCGGATGCTCGAAACATTTTGCTCGGAAAATGCTCGTCCCCGGACTAGGAGATGGATTCACAATCAAGTTTCAGGCATAGTGGAGGTTAGGAGAAATCTCAATGCTGTAGGGGGGTGGAGATTTGTAAGGATGGATCGACAAATAACGCTACCTCCTGAAATTGCATCCACAAAACTTCATGCATGTGATGCAAGGATGCTTTTGTTTGAACAAATGCAAAGGAGGCTAGGTTTAGCGGAGGGTGGACGAGGGAGGGAAGGGGAGTGAGAGGGTTGTCAAGTGAGGAGAGTGGCGGAAGGCAAGGGCTACCTAGGGATAGTTTCATTAATTTTGGAAGATGATAGTTAATTTATGGGCCCTTAACCTATTCTTATACATGGACAAATATTTGTATAGCTGGGGCTGGACTTTGTGTGGACCATTCCCTTGCTCATCTCAGGGTAGCTAGTATTTACTGTTGGCCACAGATTATCCAACCCGGTGGATAGAGGCCAAAGCCATAGTTAACAACAAGGCAAGCACAGTTGCAAAAGTTCTCATTGAACAAACTTGTGCATGCTTTGGCTATCCTTTGGAAATCCTCATTGATGGAGGAAACTCATTTAGAAATGAACTGATTGAAAAAGTGGTGCATAAGCTAAAAGATAAATCATAGCATGTTGGTTGAGAAGATAAACAGATTATTGTGCCTTGGGAAGCTTATAGACACGATAAAAAGGCTTTTGGGATAAGCACTTGGGAGAAGTTTTATAGGCTTATAGAACCTCACACACGATAGCTATTCAATTTGCACCATTCCAATTAGTATATGGTGTAGAAGCCATTTTTACCCATCGAATTGAAAATACATAGTCTTTGCACTGCTAATGCAAAGATAGAAGGATACAAAGATGCCTATGCTGATTTGTGTTTTCTACTTTGCGATTTGTGCGCACATATAGTCATAATTAGCTACATCTGGCTTCTTGGAAGGACTTTGAGCTGCCATTACAAGATTGGATTTGACGTCCATGGGAAAGAGTGAATGGTCACACATTGCAAGTGCTTGGTGGCCAAGTCCAAGGCCTTGTTCAATTTGCGATGCACATATCCTTGCTTTCCCCAAGCTATGAATGTCTGTATATCAAGCGTACAATTGTGTTGGGATTAGTTGGTGCGATGATTCATCAATTAATTGTAACAACTAACACAATTGGTGGCTTGGATGATGGGTTGGATAACGAGGAATAGAGATGATGAAGGTGATTTGGATTGATCCAAGTATCTAATGGCTATCAAAGGCCATGGACCATACTGTAAAGTAATGAATTTTAAGCCGTGGGCTAATTTATTTTATTAATTTTGGATGAGGACATAGTAAGCCTTGTGATATTTTAAGCTCGTGGAGCTATGTTGAGCAATCCCTCTAGTTATGGACAAGGGATGCTTTTGGATGTACTATTATTGGCTCTTAGGCTTTTTGGAATTACAATTATAAATACTCTAGATGGGAAGCAAGAGCCACCATCTAGGGGGGGTAGATTGGACCCCATGCAGTGTCGCTCTCTCTTCCTCTTCTCTCCCACTTGTTTCCTTGTTCTTGGTTTCTATGGTTTTGGTAAATCTTGAATGTGTGAGCATATTTGATTTCAATTTTCGTAACAAAAATTTCTCATTGAATAAATTTTTGCACAGTTTGGTTGTCCTTTGCAAGATGGGGGATGGTTTCTTTATGGGACACTCCATGGTCAAAATTGCAAGATGTTCAGCAATATAAAGAAGAAGGCAAGTTTCCTCAAGGGTTAACTCCATAATAGAAGAAAAGTTAATAAGGAAGGCTTCCCCTATATTGTCATCAATGACATTCTTTATAAAATTAGAAAAAACCAAGGTGTCAAGTGGTCCATCCTATGGAGACTAGAAGAGTCCTCAAAATGTGCCATGAATGCTTTGTTATTTTCAGCCAACAAAGCTAGGAAAATTCTTAATGCAGGTTATTATTAGACATGCCTCCTAAAAAATGTATATGAGTGGTGTCAAAATTGTACAAAGTGCCAAAATTTTAGAAGATGATAGTTAATATATGGGCCCTTAACCTATTCTAATACATGGGCAAATATTTGTATAGGTGGGGCTGGACTTTGTGTGGACGATTCCCTTGCTCATCTCAGGGTAGCTAGTACTTACTGCTGGCCATAGATTATCCAACCCGGTGGGTAGAGGCCAAAGCCACAATTAACAACAAGGCAAGCACAATTGCAAAAGTTCTCATTGAACAAATTTGTGCATGCTTTGGCTATTCTTTGGAAATCCTCATTCATGGAGGAAACTCATTTAGAAATGAATTTGATTGAAAAAGTGGTGCATAAGCTAAAAGATAAATCATAGCATGTTGGTTGAGAAGATAAATAGATTATTGTGCCTTGGGAAGCTTATAGACACCAAGAAAAGGCTTTTGAGATAAGCACTTGGGAGAAGTTTTATGGGCTTATAGAACCACACACAAGATAGCTTTTCAATTTGCACCATTCCGATTAGTATATGGTGTAGAATTTTACCCATCAAATTGAAAATACATAGTCTTTGCACTGCTATTGCAAAGACAGAAGGATACAAAGATGCCTATGCTCAGCACTTGGTACAATTAGAAGCCTTGGATGAATTTCTATTGCATGCTTTACAAAACTTGGAAGCTTCTCAACAATAACGCAAGGCCAAGTTTGACACCAAAGTACTCAAGAAGGGAGATATTGTAGATAGGGATTTGGTCATGAGATTTGATAACCGTTTGGATAAGGAGCTAGGCAAAAAGTTTATTTGTAAATGGGAGGGACCATATCAAGTCAAGAAGAAGTTCACCAATGGACCTATCTACTTGAGAATGTAAATGGCATGGTGATATCTAGATGCACCAATGAGTATCACCTTAAGTTCTATTGTCGACCATCTTGAGGGCCAACAAGACTCTCTATCACAAGAAAGGATCTGCTTGTGGGGGCGGGGGGGGCAGAGGGATGTGACACAAAATTCGATTATCTTTGATTTGGTATTGGTATTGCTTTAATGTATGTTTGATAAGAGTGTGAGGATCAAGCAGTGGCATAGTGACTATCACTTTATTTTCATTTTCTAAGATATTATGAGGGATTGCGAGGATGAGTGCAATGGATCATTGTAAATACCATAACGTCTCCAAGACATGTTGGTGAAAGATATTTGCATGGTTCACTAGAGTTTTCCCCTCAAACAAAAATTTCCATGTCATATTGAGCCACAAGATTTTCTTTCACAATGCATCACCTTTCTCTTCGGTGTAGATCAACTTGGTGAGAGCATTGCCTCCTCTGATTCTTTTCTTCTCCCTATGCTAGACTATAATGTAGCTTGAGGAGATGTTAACGTCTTTGTCCTTATCTAAGAGAAGAACAGAGAGAAGATGTGTAGTTGTTTCCTTTGCATGAAGTGTATGCTTAATCTCTCTTTTCAAGTGATAAGTATCTCTATCACCGAGTTCAAAAGAAGCAAGAAGCTAAGAGTTGCCTGATGTTTCACTACCCCCAACTCCATGTCACAATACTAGCTATGTAAGAAATATCTACCCTTGTGAATGCTCACAAAATCAAGCAACCAAATTAGTTGCAAAAGTTTTATTACAAGTTGAAAGCTAAATGTTGGATTCGATGGGAGTGGTCAAAGGATTACAATCATGTAATCAAAATTTCTTCAAAAATTTCTTAGCGTATCTTCCCTATGCAAACATCATGTTGGTTTGATCTCCCCAAATTTACATTACAAGAAAATAATGGTTTTCCATGTCTTTCATATCAAACTAAAATGTGAGTTGCATTTGGACTTGTAAAATAAGTTGAGCATTGGAACCTTTCATCAACATGGTGGACAACAAGAACAATGTCTTTTGCTCATTTTTAAATGTCTTCTGCTCCTTTTTAAAGGAAAGAAATTTGAGTGTTAGAAATTAATTTAGAGAAAATGGTTATGAATGCAACCACTCAAAGCACGTGATCCTTGTTTCCAACCATATAAAGTTTTATGTAGCTTGCAAACTTCATTCTTATGGACTTTGACAACATACCCTTTATGTTGTGTAATGTAGATTCCTTCATCATTATCGATCAAGAATTTTACATGACTTTGACAAGTCTTCTAGCACATCCCATTAGTTGCAAATGGGTTGGCAAGTTGATGTTACAATTATTAAGTACAAAGCCATACTCAAGCCTGATTATTTTCTAGTGGTTATGCTTGGGACTATAAGAAAAATTCTGCACGAATTGTAAAAATGACAACAATAAATCCTACCATGGTTGCTCTCACTTCAAGAGTATTCTTTCATTGCTACATGTTGCCATTTTGGGACTTGAGTTCTTCCTTTGAGGAATGTCAATAACTTTGACTTTCATGACTTTGGCTTTGAAGGGTTTCAATTCTTTGACTTCCATGAGTTTGCCTTTGAATTTGGTTTTAAAGGAGTTTGTCCATTGTTTTGGCAGGCCTTGTGATTAGCAAGGAACTCAATGGATGTGAGATTTTAGGTGACACATGTCACACGCAAGAAGATGTCGAAGCTCATAAAAGTTATGAGGACATGCATTGGTGCAGGAAGTGATCTACAAGGACATGTAATGCCACATCTTATGGTGAGATAGTTAGACCAGCTCAGTGGAACATCAATCCGATCAATTTTGTGTGTCTGGAGAATGATATGAAAAAGATCAATATCAAGAAGATACATTCTTTTCATGGTGGTGGTGTGGAATATAGAAAGGTACTACGGTTGCCTATCGATATCCAGCCTGAAATAATTTTTGAAAGAATAAAATAGGCTTCAGGATTGTGGCTTCTTCATGTTTTTTTTGGGTAGAGTGCCTTAAGAAGGAGAATTCAAAAGATGGTTCAATAAAATGTATCAGAGCAAGTGTGGCTTGGTTGATTTTTATTTCACTGGCAAGGGGTTCGACTAGGCCCCTATTCAAGCTATTGGAGAGCATGACTAGTTGGTATCTAGTTCAGTCAAGTATAAGGGAAACTTGGTTTACGTTTTCCCTTAGATTGTGGACTTTACTTCTGAGGAGGTTTTGTAGTATGAATGCCTAGTATGGGTTCACTTTCACAATATCAACGAGTTTCTCTTGGTTGAACTAGAAAACATCACTTTTCTACTTGGGAGGGATTGTACATTCCTCTAGTCAAGCTAAGAAGTCCTCCAAAGGTATGTCTACTCTAAGGAGGAAAGAACCTCGTGAAGGACTCAACCTGGTGCTCCCCAATGGCTGGAGCATTTTTATTGAAGTTAGGATTGGGATTTAGCCTGATGCATGCTATGTGTGTAGATCATCTGGCCACATTGCAAGGATTGCCTAGTGTGACATGCATATGTATTTTAGCATATTCCTAGCCTTGATGAAGTCTGCATGGAAGGGAAATAGACTTCTAGTGATGTGTAAGGAAATGGGAGTGACAAAACAAAGGAGATTCATCAAAGAGAATAATAAAGAGCATTTGTCGAAGAATGACAAGCAAGGCAAAATTCCCAGGATGATGCGTTCAAATGGTGTCTAATGACTCTACTAGAATGATTTCTATGAAAAGTGATAAAGATAAGGATGAGGTGACATCATCGAAGGAAGTATGGAAGGAAATAGTGCCCTAGTTGTGCAAGCTCATAAGGAGCCTGAGAAAGCTTCTCATGAAGGTGCTAAAGAAAGCGTTTCTAAGTGTGAGTTTTTGCATGCAACCAAATGAAAAGCTAGGAGGGTGGCTTGTCTAAGTTGTTGCTCTTCTGGTGGTTTCTCTGGCAATTCTTGCTCTTCTTCATCAACCTTATATCTAGCTGGCTGGTTAATCGATGTGTCTATCTCCTATGTATTTGATGTTTTCCTTTCAGATTATTCATAAACAATCTCTAGATATTATGACCTTTTGGTTGATGGGATCATACAACCTGTATTCTTTGCTCTCTTCATTGTAACCAACCATGATGCATTTAGTTGACTTGACATCCATCTTTCTGTGACAATTGTCATCTACATGTGCATATGCGATGTATCCAATATGCGAAGATGCCCAATGCATGGCTTATATCAAGTGAATGTCTCATAAGGTATCATACCCTAAATTGGTTCGATAGGAAGCCGATTAAGCAAGCTTTTTGTGATGATTGTCATGTATGTGGGCATACGCTATGCATCGAAATATGCGTAGATGTCCAATGCATGGCTTATATCCAATGAATGCCTCATAAGGTGTCATGCCCTAAATCAGTTCGGTTGAAAGTGATTAAGTTGTTTGTATTATGAATTGCCTCTGTCCAATACTAATTCAGAAGATGCTTCTCACTAAGCATTGATCTAGCATTGTCTACTAAAGTCCCATTCTTCCTTTCAGCTATTGCATTCTGTTGAGGAGTATCTACACATGTGAATTGCCTACAATGCCATTACTCTTCCAAAAGTTCATGAAGACTGAAGACATGTATTCATCTCCTCTATCTAATCTCATGACTTTGATCTTTTTGCCCATCTGGTTCTCTACCATGACTTTGAATTCTTGAAATTTGGAAAAGACTTTAGATTTCTCTTTCAAAAAATAGAACCAACAATATCTGTTGTAGTCATCAATGAAAGTTAAGTAGTATAGTGAACCATTGATGCTGCGGCTATGTGCATAACCCCATACACCTATATGTATCAAATCAAGAATACCTCTTGCTCGAGAGGTGCTTCTCCTAAAGTTTGCTCTTTTCTATTTTCCAAAGCAACAGGCTTCACAAACTTTTCCAAGAAACTAAACTTTTGGAATGCCAAGTGCCATATTATGATTTCTCAACTACATCAAGCTTTTGAAATTAACATGACCATATCTCTTATGCGATATTGCAAAAATTGGCATCGGTTGTTGTTGAGTTGACATGGCATGGAAGTCTAGTAACAAAGCTAGCATCCTCAATAAGCATCCTTCCTTGACTGCTTTTCCCACTAGCTGATATCCTCTGGATTTATCTCTTCTCATGCATTCATCTCCATAAAGATGGCTCGACAGTTGTGTTTTGTCATTTTTCCAACTGATAAAAGGTTCTGACTGAGACTTTGGAACATAGAATACATCTTTTACCAATCCTTTCATACTAGTGAAACTATTCATAGGGACTATGCCTTTTCTTGAACCAGATTTGGTGTGTTATTTATAGTGTAGACAATATTCTTGGGTCCTTCTAATGGTTTCATCTCTCTAAACCATTCTTGATGCTTTGTCATGTGAGATGATGCACCACTATCGATGTACCATGGATCTTGATGAGTATGGTCACCTTGATAACAACAATTTCCCTTGGATTCGCATTCAATGTTAGTATACACTGTGTCAGTCTTCTGCATGTCCTCACTCATGAGATACATTGTCGGAGGTTCATTGGCATAATGAATGTACTTTGATGTCCACCACGATGATTTCCTCTTCCACAAAAAATCCCTCGGTTGTTGTTAGATTGATCCTTGGTCATACTTCTTCTTGCAGCAATCTTTTTCATAGTGTCCAAACTTATGATAGTAGTTGCACTGAATGTTTGACATTGGTGGATGCATTTCCTCTTCCTTGAAATCTCCCTTTATTGGAATGATTTCCTCCTAGATGCTAATGTTGATTCGGTTGTGGAAGTTGATGCTGATTTTAATGCTGGTGACCACTTCTCTTAAATGCTCTACCTCTCTCTGAGGCTATGAATGCTTGATCATTGGAATGACTTTTTCGTGCTTAAATGGCTTACGTCCTCATTTCTTCACCAAGTAACACTAATTTTATTTCTTCCAGTGTCCGAACTTGCCTTTGAATGGCAATACTCTGGACTAGATTCGTGTATCCCTCTCCTAGTCCATTTAGGATGACTTGAACCATCTCTGTAGGCTTCATAGTCTTTCTTTCTCATGAACGTTGATTGTTGTAATCCTTGATTATGAGTACATAAGCATGACCAAATTCATTATTGCAAAAACTCTGATTGATCTAGTCTCTGAGTGTTAGGATCTTGGTTGTGTTCTTTGACTCATAAAGAGTTGCAAACACACTTGTATTGTCATCAGCAAAAGATTGTGTACAGAAGGAAGATCCATTAGGCAATGGGAGACCCTGATATATCCAATGCTCTGGAAATAATCCAACTGACATAGCAATGGCTAGTAACTATAGAAAAAGCAATGGAGCCAACATGCATCCTTGCATAATAGAATGCTACAGAGAAAATGATTCCCACAAATAGCCATTCAAAGAAAGCTTGGCATATGCATTAGAGTAGAGAACTGTCGATGCCCAAAGCCCCAGCCTTTCCATAGCATCTAATATGAACTCTTAGCTTATCCTATCATAAGCCTTTTGAAGGTCCACATTTAAGAGAAAAAACCTCTCATTATGAAGCACAACATGATCAATAGCCAACAAGACATTTAGAACCACATCCTTTATGTTCTTGTTGTATGTAGAGCTTGATCCTTTTCTAGAGGTTGTTTTTGGCCATGCTCTGAACCTAGGTGTGTTTATACTCATGATTTCCATGAAGGGGGGGTGGGGGGGGGAGGCACCCCCCCCTAGGACTGTTGTTGGGGGGTTTGAAGGGGGGCGGTGACATGCATTATGTCCCCCCCTTAGTAAGGGTTCAAGGGCATCACCCTTGAAGCCAAAAATACATGAAAATTGATGCATGAGGTGTGTGGTCAAAATTGTAGGATAAGGGTGTGGCTCACATTATAGGAGAGCAATGGATATAGTGCTTATATCTATATCTTCTTACTTGCTGGATAAGAAAAAAGCAGGATTGGCTATTTCTCCATGGACATAGCCCACACTAGGTGAACCACGAATATTGGTGTCTTTCTATCTCTTCCATTTTGTGCGCTTTGTGTATTGTGTATTTTATGCATTCTGGTTCTCACATTGTTGCTCTGTTATTGCATTGATCCTAATAGTTCTTTCCATGTACAAATCCATACTACCTAGCATGCATAAAATTATTCAAAATAAGTTTAACCCGTTTAGCCAAAGCCTTTGCCATAACCTTATAGACACAATTCAACATTAAGAGAGGCCTCCAATGACCCGGCATACATCTATTTTTACCCTTAGGAATGAGTTTAACAATACTACTATTGAGACTCCGAGGCAACATGCCTTTTCTAAGAACCATTAGCATTCCTTACTGCAATTTTGTTTCCCTTAAGTCTTTTCTCCCTTATAGTCTTGAAAAAGAAAGCAAAAGACCGATCACTCTCTTGCAACCATCTTGCTCTAGTTTGAACCTTAGCCACAACTAATATGACATGTTCAATAAATCTCAAAAAGAGATCTAGTGAAGAAAGCAGTGGAGGTAGCATCAAATCTAAAGGCATCTCAACAATAGCCATTAACAAGTAGGATCTTGCCCAACCTTCCTCTCTCTCTGTTGCCTCCTCATCCTACATGCTCTCTCTTGTCCAAAATTCTTGGCTAACCTAGTGACCTTTTTCATAATGGCATTCCACCTACTAAAAGGCCGAACATGACAACTTGCCCCCTCTTTCCAAGCATAACAAAAATTCTTATAAAAATCTTCAATCTTAAGGAAAGAAGAGTTAAAATTGAATGGTATAGGACCCTTTCTAGCCGAGCTATCTCAATTACATGAAACTTGACTAGTGAAGGAAGTGATTAGATGAAATGACTTCAGCTAGCACATTATCATCCAATTCAGGCTTATCCACCAACCTCCCTTAGTGGAATAAATTCTATCCAACCGAGAAACCCTCCAACTCAGGTCATCATGATAATTGTGCCATATAAAAACTCTGCATGATTTCAACAAATCATAATTTGGCATTCCCAATCAGACAATTCCTGACTCATCACACAGCGTCCTTGATGTGACCTACCACCGATCTCATTAACATTAATCCAATCCCCCAAAGATATAGCATGCTTGCCAAGAAATGCATCTTTATGTCTCTACCATAGCCTTGCCCTCTACATAGATTTGTTAGGTGCATAGATAGAAATAATAAAGGAACTACTACCATGCAAAATGACTTCCAACCAAGATGTATTCTCCTTCTACACCCTTTAAAACTGATCCATCTATATGCCATGAGCTTACCAAAATTACCATACCTTCTCTTTCAACAAATGGGTAGTTTTTAAACACCTTAAAACCCAACACCTACAGTTCCTCTTGGAACTACTCCCTATATTTAGTTCTTGCAAAGCAAAGAAGGTTGGCTTATTTCTATACAGAAGTTTCTTTATTATAGATTTCTACGTAGAACAAGCTCCTATGACATTCCACATCATACATGCAATAGAAAATCTATTACCATTGACTCTAATCATGAGAAACACTAGTGTCTCGATCCATTTCCTCAGCTAAAGGCATAAAGAAATTAACAGGTCTACTTGAGAAAGCAAACCACTAGCAAGGTTGACATATGCTCACAAAGTAAAAGCAATTGAAATTGAAACCACCATTTATACTCTTATGACTACCATCATGGCTACAGAAGAGACAATGTACTTTGAGGACATAGTTGACAAGCTAGAATGACAAACTTCTATGAATGAAGAGGAGATGGATGCCTTGTACAAAACAACACTTGGAATTTATGTGACCTTCTACTAGGAGGAGGTCATTGCAAACAAATAGGTTTATAAAGTGAAGTATAATTTAGATGGAAGCATTAAAAGACAAGTAGCTAGCCCAGTTGCAAAAGGTTTTGCATAGCAATATGGTCAAGATTATGGTGAGACTTAAGCTCCATTAGCAAAAGATGGATTCTATAAGATTTTTTATATCATTAGGCACACTCAGTAGATGGAATGTGTATCAACTAAATGCTTTTCTCAATGGTACTTAGACAAGGAAGTCTACATGCAGCAACCAGCAGGGTATGTCGAACCAAGAAAAGACAATCAAGTTTGCCATCTCAAGAAAAGTCTCTATGGCTTAAAGCAAGCACTTAGAAGTTGGTATAGTAGAATTGACAAGTATTTTGCTAATTTGGGATACATCAAGTCCAATGTAGATCATAATCTCTACTACAAGATTCAAGGGGAAGACATTATTATTGCACTCTATATGTAGATGATCATTCATCTCAAGCTAAAACAAGACTTATCTATAGAGTTCGAGAAAGATCTTGGATTATGTACTATTGTCTTGGTATTGAGTTATGGAGAGACTTAGGTAGCATCTTCATGAGCTAGCAAAAGTATGTTGATATCTGTGACATGAAGTTGGGGGTAATAAACTTCACGCACCTCTTCACTTCCTACTTCTTTCGAACTGAGTGATAGAGATAGTTATCACTGGGAAAGGGACATTAAAAAGAAGCTTTTATACCAAGAGACCACACCATACTTTCCTCCCTTGGATGAGAATGAAGATGGTAACATCCCAAGTGCTGTTGTACTCGAGCATAGGGAGAAGGAAAGGATTAGCGGAGGCCATAATCTCAACAAGCTGGTCTGCACCAAAGAGAAGAGTGATACGTTGTTGAAAGAAGATCTTGTGGATCAACATGACATGAACTGATATATATCGAGGAGTTTGAAGGGGATAATTGGGTCGGATGGATAGGTTCTAGGGAAACATTGCACCTCCTTCATAGATACCTTTACAATTACCTCAAAACACTCTCCAAAATATCATAAGACACAGAGACCCATAACTTTCAGCAGAGACATGATATTAAATATTTAAACACGTATTGAGATGTGTCTTGAAATGGGCTTCGCTCTGATATAAGTTTCATAAGAAACAGAGAAGCGGTTGGAAAGATATGGGCAGTTTACTGGATGGGGATAAAAACTGTCTAATAAAAACAGTCTCACACAAAGAGTCATAGACTTTTGGTTTGACATTTAATACAATAACTGAAGATATAAAATGATGCTGCTTGAAGAGAGCTTCGTGCTGATATAAGTTTCATTCAGATCGGACCATCGAGCAAAAAGTTATGACCAAAATACTGACAGGGGGTTAAACTGTCATGAAAAACACCTACTCCTTCTACTGGTGCCAACTTGGGAGAATACTACCTCCATGCTTAGACTTCATCAACAATCCCAGTCTGATAGGCATCACCTAAAACGAAAGGAAGAGCCCCCTTTGTGCCTTGGAAAATAGATAAACCATGTATGCACAAAGAGCAGTCGAATAAACGAGACTTCTAAGCACGTTGGAAGAGAAAGCAATGGAAAAAGGGAAGAGACACTCAAGAGAGAGAACCTGAAGTGACCTTCATTACCAATAGAGTGAGACTCTACTCCAATGCAACTCAAAATACTATAAACACAAGGGAGAAGAAGAGGTTTCATACGTACAAGAGGGAGCGGAAGCTCCAAGACTACTCATAGAGAGAGAATAAACTAGAGAGAGATGGACTCAAGAGTCTACATAAGAGTATATCTACAAGAGGGAGAGAAGGCTCATGGAAGAGGCTTGAGGAGACTAGAGCTACAGCAACATGAGGCCTAATGGTGGAAGAGATGATGAACAAGGGAGAGGAGGGCTCCTTTTATAGAGATTTTGTCACCCTCCTTCACCCATTTACAATTGCTGCCTGTAGATTCCTTTCCCCATCAATCACATAAGCCCGTATGTCACCATCCATGTCATTTTTGGCTATCTTGCCATGTGTCCCATCAAAAGATTCTCAAGACTTAAAATATTGAGAAAGTCAAGAGTCTTCCACATGGAGCCCATAGGGATCCTCTCTTTTCCATATGTCCACATTCTCCTTATTCCACATAGGAATTCTCGAAGGATTTCTCTTGACTCCACACTCCTCCACATGCCTTCCACACGCTTGGCATGTGATCTCTCTTATATTATTGGAACACATGGACATGAGCCCACCTCTTTATATGACTCTCTTTCTATTTTCTAAAAACCCCATAATATCCCATACACAAATAACTCTCACCCTATACCAAGGTATTTATCATTCATACACATGGTATTTACAATGATCCATTCCACTCATCCTCTCGATACAATATCTTAGAAAATAGAAATAAGTGAGAGCTATTAGGCTATCACTTGATACTCAAACTCTTATCAAACATAGAAGAAAACAATACCAATGCCAAATAAAAAATATCAATTTTTGGCGTCACATCTTTCCCCCCCAGTAGATCCTCTCTAGTGACAGAGAGGGTCTGCTGGTCCTCAAGGTGGTCGAGCATAGAAGAATTTAAGGCGATACTCATTGGTGCATCCGTGTATCACCATGCCGTCAACATCCTCAAGGTGATAGGTTCCATTGGTGACATTCGTATACATCCTTATGGAGGCGTGGCCAAAAGTAACCAATCTCTGCTTCTGTTGTGGACTTAACCCTCGAGGAAACATGCCTTCTTCCACATATTGCTGAACATCTTGTAGTTCTGGCCATCTTGTGTCTACCAAAGAAACTACCCCCCGATCTTGTACTGCAATGGCTTGAGTAGCTAACTCATCTGCCCTTTGATTTTCTATTCTGTTTATATGAACAAACTTGCAAAAATCAAATCGACTACATAGTGCCATAGCCTTTTGATGAAGCTCCGTCAAATGAGGACTTCTCTTCTTGTAATTCCCTTGCATTTGCTTTATAATAAGCTGAGAATCTCCTCTTCCAATTCTTTAACTTGACTTTGAAGACAACCCTCCAAACCAAGAATCAAAGCATTATACTCAGCTGCATTGTTAGTTATGATACCTGGAAGCTCTTGTCCTCTTGCCCATACTTGACCTTCAAACAAAAGCTATTGGTGGTATCTCCCTTTCATCATTAATGTCCTCCTTATATTTCTTTTCTTCTCTTAGATCCCTCCATTCTGTGAGCAAATCTGCCATAGTGGACCTAGTGGTATTTTCAGTGACAAAAGATAAAGAGAACTCTTGAAGCTTTGACAACCATTTTGCGAATGATTATGCTTACGAACTAGACATGCTAATACAGACTGAGAGGTAAGGAAGACAAAAGGTTGACGTAATAAATAACAGCGAAACTTTCTGACTGAAAACACCAAATAGAGGGCTTGCTGCTCCATTTCTTCATATCTTGTTTCCACCTCTGTAAGCTGTCGACTGGCATAATAGATGAGTTGCATTCTACCTGCCTTTCCTTTTTGTAGCAATACAGCACCAACTGAATGCAAAGATACACTTGGATTTACGTAAAAGTCTTGCGAGTAATCAGGGTGCTTTAATATTGGGCCCTTACTCATGGCCTCCTTAAGTTGCTGAAAAGACTCTTGTTGCTCTACACCCCATTGGAAAGAAACTCCTTTTCTTGTCAAGAAGTTCATGGGATGCACTATCTCTGTGAAATCATCACAAAAGTGTTGATAATACTTGCTATTTCCTAGAATTCTGTGAATACAAGTGACACTCTTAGGACTTGGCAATGCCATGATTGCTTGAACCTTGTCAGGATCCATTTGCAGGCCTTCTTCAGACACAATATGCCCCAACAAGACTACTTTTGTTTGAGCCAAATGACACTTACTAGGATTTAGACACCCTTTTGCTTCATCAATCCTAGCTAAGGTCATCTTTAACTTCTCCATGTGATCTATGCGCTGAGAATAAAAGCAAAAATCATCCAAAAGCACCCTTATGAACATTCCCAAGTAAGGCTCGAGCACTTGACTCATGAACCTTTGAAATGTAGCCAGTGCATTGGTCAACCCAAAAGGCATTACTCTGCAAGCAAAAACTCCCTAAGGTGTGACAAATGATGTTTTCTTTTGATCTTCCTCCCGAATACGAATTTGAAAGTACCCAGAATATCAATCACATATGGAATACATCTCATGCCCTCCTACTTGGTCTAGTATTTCATCTTGGAATGGCAAAGGAAAATGATCCCTCTTAGTGCATGCATTCAAAGGATGAAAGTCCACATAAACCCGCCACTTATTTCCTTTCTTTGGTGTGACAACTACAGGAGATATCCATTCTGAATCATCAACAGGAAAGATGAATCCCACCTCAAGTAGTTGTATTACCTCTTTTTTTAGTGCCTCAGATTGGATCACCCCCAATCGCCTTAAGCATTGCACAACTGGCTTTCTTTCTGGCTTCAACTCCTGGCTTTCTTTCTGGCTTCAACTTAATCTTGTGCTGCACAAGAGAGACTGATCAAACCTATGAATAGCTTGTTGTAAAGAGATATGGGAAATCATCTAGCATATCCAAGTACTGGAGCTTCTCACTACTTCTCACTCATGACATTAATCGATGCACCTCCATCAATGTAAACATTAGAAATCACTTGACCATCAATGATCACATGAACCACAGGTACATCATCACCAACATCTATATCTACCTTTTTAACAACAGGAATGACACTTTTCTTCTTTTTCTTCTTTGATACTCTTTTGCTTGCTAGCTTTCCCCATTCGTTCCGTAGTTTTGGAGACAAAGCAAGTAATTGACCAAAGGTGATATGAGCTTCCTTTTCTTTAAGATCAAACAACAAGTCATAGCTTCTAATGCCTTGTCCTAAAGGAAAGTCTGACTGGCTAATTCTCCTTCTAGATGTCCTCTTTTTCTTAATACGGCGTTCCTCTTACTGCTGTTTCTCCTCTACTTTTTTCTTGCTTTCTTCTTCTACTTTTGCTTTACCACGTCCTCGTTTAGCCATCATTACCTCTTTTTCCTCATCCCCTGAAGAAGCTTCTAACAAGGATACTTGTTTTTCTTCTTTCTTTCTCAATCTAGGACACTCGGGATAATAGTGACCTTTTTCATTACATTCATAGCAAGTGACCCCACTCTTATCTTGAGGCTTATCCTCATTCTTTGGTGCTCTAGGTTATTGTGCATTAACCAAATGCAATTTCAAATCAGCAAACTCTGCCATCAAGTGAGAGATATTAGGATCTAACTCAGAGAACTTTGGTACCTGAGGAGTGCCCATTACCTCCACCTTAGAAGTTGTAGCTATTGAAGACACAAAAGAGGATTTGATCTTTAGAGAAGCTTCTTTCTTGGTCGCAATGCGAAGTACCTCCATGTATGTTATTGGATCTTTACTCATTGCCTTTGAGCAAAGACGAGGCTCCAAAGCCATAACAAATTTGCTCATCGTTAAGTGCTCCATTCCTATGAGACTTTGAGGGGCTGATGATGCAGATGCCACAGCTCGCAAAGCTGCCCTTTCATATTTTGTCCATAAAGTTTCATATCGGATTACGAACACAGAGACCATCTCACCCTCTCCTTGATAGAACCGGTCCAACTGCAACATCAAAGCATTTGGTGACTCTAGTGCCCCAAATCTCTGCTTCATTGTAGCCACCACTTAGTCCCAGTCCTCCTTGGTAGAGTCCGGCAAGGCCTCATGCCAACTCAAAGCTACACCTTTAAGAAAATCAGGCAAAATCTCCGCCCGATCCTTCATAGACCATCGAGAAAGTCGGCATCCTCGAACAAAATCTCGAAGATAAGACTCCGGGTCTTCCCCTTGGGTCCCTCGAAACACTGGAATCTTCATCATGATGAAACACAAAGAGGAAACACCAAGATCCAAATAATATTTCAAACAAGATCCCACATAGCCTTAGGATACCCAGACTAACTTATTATGCATAACCACTTGTTGAAAACCCTCCACAATGTGATCCTTAATAAAATCTTCAAAAATAAGTGACCAACTAGCACCGCGAAAACATTGTGTATACATGCATTTAAGAATCACCCTTCTTACAATTGGAAGTGCACATAAGAGCTTCAAGATATTGTACTCTTAGCAAAAGAAGTTAAAAGCATTGAGAATCACCACTCCACTGTTATAGTCAAAAACTACCCAAACACTCAACTCTTCTTCACACCAAGCTGCTAGTGCATGAAACAATCCCCAATCTATCATTGTGCCTACTGCTAGCGTTGTCGATTCACCAACATATTCAAGAGTGCAAACATAAAGGATATGATCATGATGACCGTGGAAATAGCTTAAGCATCACCTTCACAATCTTCTAGTTTTCTTAAACGGGTTGCAAATTGATATATATCGAGGAGTTTGAAGGGGATGATTGGGTCGGATGGATAGGTTCCGGGGAAATATTGCACCTCCTTCATAGATACCTTTACAATTACCTCAAAACACTCGCCAAAATATCATAAGACATAGAGACCAAAATATGAAACACATATTGAGATGTGCCTTGGAATTACCTTCGCTCATATAAGTTTCGTAAGAAACAAAGAAGCGGTTGGAAAGATATGGGCATGTTACTGGACGGGAGTAAAAACTGTCTGAAAAAGAAACACACACACAGAGAGTCATAGATTTTTGGTTTTACATCTAATACAATAATTGAAGACATAAGATGATGCTTCTTGAAGAGAGCTTTGCGTTGATATAAGTTTGTTTCAAATCGGACCACCGAGCGAAGCGTTTGAGCAAAATACTGACAGGGGGTCAAACTATCATGAAAAACACCTACTCCTTCTACTGGTGCCGACTTGGGTGAATGCTACCTCCATGCTTAGAATTCATCAACGATCGCAGTCCCATAGAGATCGCCTAGGAGGGAAGGAAGAGCCCCCTTTGTGGCTTGGAAAATAGATAAACCAATGCGCAAAGAGTAACCGAATAGACGACACTTCTGAGCACTTTGGAAGAGAGAGCAATGGAAAAAGGGAAGAGACACTCAAGAGAGAGAACCTGAAGTAACCTTCATTACCAATAGAGTGAGACTACTCGAAGAAGAGGTTTCATACATACAAGAGGGAGCGAAAACTCCAAGACTACTCATAGAGAGAGAATGAACTAGAGAGAGATGGACTCAAGAGTCTACATAAGAGAATATCTACAAGAGCGAGAGAAGGCTCATGGAAGATGCTTGAGGAGACTAGAGCTACAGCAACATGAGGCCTAATGGTGGAAGAGATGATAAACAAGGGAGAGGAGGGCTCCTTTTATAGAGATTTTGTCACCCTTCTTCACCCATTTACAATTGCTGCTTGTAGATTCCTTTCCCCATCAATCACATAAGCCCGTATGTTACCATCCATGTCATTTTTGGCTATCTTGCCATGTGTCCCATCAAAAGATTCTCAAGACTCTTAAAATATTGAGAAAGTCAAGAGTCTCCCCACATGGAGTCCATGAGGACCCTCTCTTTTCCATATGTCCACATGCTCCTTATTCAACATAGGAATTCTAGAAGGATTCCTCTTGACTCCACACTCCTTCACACGCTTGGCACGTGATCTCTCTTGTATTACTAGAACACATGGACATGAGCCCACCTCTTTATATGACTCACTCTTTCTATTTTCTAAAAACCCCATAATATGCCAAACACAAATAACTCTCACCCCAAATCCAGGTATTTATCATTCATACACATGGTATTTACAATGATCCATTCCACTCATCCTCTCAAACCCATACAATATCTTAGAAAGTAGAAATATGTGAGAGCCGCTAGGCTATCACTTGATACTCAAACTCTTATCAAACATTGAAGAAAACAATACCAATGCCAAATAAAAAATATCAATTTTTGGTGTCACAATATCCTCCTAAAGAAGTTTCATATGGCAAATTGCAAGATTGCAACCACTCCCATGGAGTGGAGTTTGAAACTTACAAAAAAATCGAAAGCCTACATACAATAGTATGTTCACTTGCACAGTTTATGGAAAATCCAAAATAGTCTCACTAGAATGCAGCCAAGAGAGTCTTAAGGTACACCAGAGGTACAAGAAAATTTGGAATAGAATACAAAGGAAGTCATCCAAGGTTTACAATGACTGTGCAAAAGATCATCAGACTAGAATTTCCACACAAGGAATGCATTTTCCCTTGGTCATGGTGCTATATCGTGGTTGTAAAACAAGCAACAAATTGTTTCTTTGTCTTTGACAAAAGCAGAAAGACATGTTGGATATATTAAAATGGCATGTATTGCAAACTTCAATGGGGTGTAAAGAATTATCTAAAGCTCTAGGATTAGTAAATGATAATTTGAATTTGATTTGAATCAACTTTTGTTATCATTGCCTTTCTTTTCACTTTTCTTACAATATAGAATGTGTCATTAAAGGATCTATCCAATCATCATGCAAAAGAGGAAGAAAAGAACAATCATCAATTAATACCCTATTCTATAGTTTAGAGACTATTGTGTTTTGATACTTATTGGAAGGTGATGGTTTGGTGATCTTGAGTGGTTAGTTTGTTTTTTGTATCCATTGTGTGAAAAGCTATAATTTTTGGTAGGAGGGCCATATATTTTGTGCAAATTTGATAACATGAGATGGCATTCTTAACCTGGTTGAAATGATAGACGGGGTGTATGTTATTAAAGTATACATGTATGATATAAATATAGAGCATAATGATCATGGCTTACTAGTTTTGCAAGCAAGGTTGAAACCCATAAAATAATTTATCAAAAAAGTGCCTTACTAATTCTACAAACAAGATTCGAACCCAAAACATAATTATTAGAAAAGCTTTAATATTCACTTTGTAGAGCTTCTCGAGAATTGAAGTACTGAAAACTAGAGTCATTAGACCTCCATTAAACAATCCCTCAAATCCACCCATATGATTTTCTATGTCACTAATCCCTACAGTAAAGGAAATGGGCAAGCAGGTATATGCTAGGGAAATATTGGTTGGTTTCCATAATGCTTAAAATTTGTCTAAGGCAGGCCTACAAGGCAATTATGGATGAGAACATAATAGATCTAGAAGGACAAATCTCTTGATAAGCTTTTTTCCTTGTCAAATTTTCAAGATTTTTTTCCTTGTAAAAAGTACAAGCAACACATCCCAAATATGTACACGCTATGTTGATCAATAAGTTGCCCATACAACATGTGTTCTACATAGCCATGAGTACATTTTCAAGATTTGCCCTAATTAAAAACTTCAGACTCTATTGTTAGGATTTTATGTAAGTTATAGACAACAACATTCTAATTGCCCAAATAGCTTACTTTACCATACGCATGCATAGAAGGCCATTCTCTTGTCATATCCAACTCTTCATGGTTCCTGGCCAAAGCAAGCCAATACTCTAAGCACATTAGCAATCGGCTAAGATTCCCCTTGCATGAATGATTTAGACAAATCCAACCTCTACCTTTGATCAATATTTGCCGACCATAATCCTTGAACTCCATGCAAGTGGCAAGGAAAATACTCCACAAGTCCTATTCAACTACCTTGTTACAATTTTCATGATACCAATCCTAAATACTTTATTGAGCAATGTACTAAGCTAGCATCATAAACTATCATGCTATATTCTTTTACCAAAGGCTACTACTACCATGATCATTAAGCACAATAAACAAACATGAAAATGCATGCCACAGACCACTCATCGACTCCATGCATTTAAATTTCTTTCCAACCAAGAACTTAGCATTCAACATAGAGTGAAAGGACTCAATAGCACCATTCATATCTTGATTAGCAAGAGGCATAGTCCTAGTAGAATGGATCCACATTCATAAGACATGGCAAAATAAGTGACGGTCAAGAGATGCTAGAGAGCAAGTACTAGTAAAAGCATAACATTGTTAGGTGTATGATTTGTATTGCATCTAAGCATGTCTTGAAATAATCGATAAAAAGAGCATGCTAGGCACATTTGGACTTGAATTCTTTCGCAAAGTCTTAGCCTCATACACTCTCTTGGAATCCCATCCCTATGGTCCCCCCTCATATCCATGATCCTGATCCCTCCAAGATCTTTGAACATGGTTGCCCGTCGACCAACTCTAAGTTTTAGAACAAGATGCTTTAGCTACCACCTTTGTACTTGCCATAAGTAGAGATCAATGGGGATCTGAGATACCTTATTGTACATGATAAGATGAAAACCGCTAGTATGGTTTAAACCACATGAAACAAAAGAAAAAAAAAACATATACTAAATGCAAATCTTGGATCTTTCCATCCCACATAGAGATTTCTTTACCCACCATATAACGTGCAACTCAACTGCTACATGATCCATCAGGAAGGTATTTGCTTCCCAAGACCAATTGTAGTCGAGATGGTATAATTGAAGGTTTTCAATCAAAAAACTCTCTCCTCAATACTACATGAGGACTTAATCACCCATGCTACAAGAACACTATTCCAATATGTATCAACATTCAGATACGGTACAAATGGAACTGCAAAAAAACATAAAGAATATATCATCCATTATAGAGTTCTAGTAATTAAGCACTTGAGGTACTACATAAAGCTAAAAATATAAAAAATTCACCATATATTTGTTGGTCCCAAACGTGGCATCATTGGCCAAAAGCCCATTGTTGCCCAATGGCTGAGCATGCCCAGCTGCCATGGTGTTTGAATACCAAGAATGAAAGCATGGCCAGTGGCATCATTCTAGTCTTGGTAAAGAAACACACTAGTCACAGTTTGAGTTGCCTAACTAAACACTCTTTAAACATCTCTATGGTATTGAAATGTGTCCACTACAAACTTTGTGGCAACATTAAGAATGTCTCTCAATGTTAGAAATCATCTCTTTAAAGGGCTATAGAAGGATTTTTATACTTTTTACTTTGGACCAAACCAGTATGTAAATGCATAACTTGTGGTGGTGTGTATGCATTTGCAAATTCTAGAAAAATCTGGTGTGTATGCATTTGCAAATTCTAGAAAAATCCACTCTTTTATAGTGGCAGACCACTCATCCTAAATTTAAAACATTCAAACTATTTATGTGAAGGCTTCATCACAGCGAGCGCCGACAGGGACCAACTTGGTGAGTGTATCCAATAAGGACCAATAGGATTTATCCAACCCGGTAGAGTAAGGTTGCCAAGAGCTAGAACCAGGGCACCATGTGCAAGAATAAATCACTCTTCCATGCAACGCATTGCCCATATGATTTGGTAGCCACAAACTATGTGATCGAACATAGAGCCAATGCAACCTAGAACAACACAGCCAACACATGCTTTCCTATACAAGACCTTTTCTTGTTATGGAAACCAGCAGCACTGCTCTCTTGTACTCTCATCTTACTTGCATTCAGCAAGCAAACAGCAATCCACCTTTCTCTGGTTGCTCTTTGTCTAAGGAACTAGTTTCAATTCCAGGAAGGGCACAAATAACACTCATTGTTTTTTACAGTCTGCCTTTCACATGACTCTTCCCAGATATGCCTCTGTAATCATAGAGTGAGGAAGAGGAAGAACCGACTTTGGGACGTCAAAGATATATGTTGAGGTTGGAGAATATCCTCTCCATAGCATGCAAGATTCTATGAATCAGACCTCCAGAAAAACCCATTGCCCAGCACTTGTCTCTGCACAGCAGACCAATGAAAAATACAACCTCTTGGCTTGGTCAAGGGCACCCATGTGCAATAATAAATCACTCTTCCATCCAAGGGTTGCCAACATGATTTGGTAGCTATAAACTATGCCATCGACTATGTAGAGCCCAATGCAACCAAGAACAATGCAGCCACTACATGGCAAAATTTCTGTACAAGATCATATTTTCTTGATATGGCTACCCAATAGAGACAGTGAGTGACTGACAAAGGGACTAATTTCATGGGCGGTTTAACAGCTTAATTCCAGGAAGAGTACAAACAACGCTACTTGGCCCGTTGGTTCTTACGCTGTCTGCCTTTCACATCACTCTTCCCCAGGTAATCTCAGACAAGCGTCTGTAATCCTGAAGTGAGGAAAAGGAAGAATTTACTGTCACCAACACTGGGAAGTCATGTATTGAGGTTGGACAATATCCTCTCCACTAGCGTGCAAGATTCTATGAAGCAGACCTCCAAAAAAAATCCATTGCACTCTGCACAGCATACCCCATTCTGGACAGACCACATATGAGAACAGAGACGCTGCTATAGATTCAGCATTGTCACCAGTAGTTCCCACAAGGACAGTTTCCGTCCTTAAAAGTATGAAAGCGACTTGCATCCCGGCAAATAATATTTCGCCGTTCGATTTTTGATATAAGAGCAATGCCATTGTGACAATCATCACAAACCCGCAGTTTTTCTATGACACATATGGTTGTCCCCTCAGGTGTATTGATTAGGGTACAGGCAATAGCCAGCCTCTCACTGTGTCCACATACGGGTCTGTCAGTTCCCAACTTCAATTGACCTAATCGCTCTTGCAAAGAGCCCGCTCCAGGGGCATCTGGATCTGCCTTAGCGTCAAATGTTTCGCCGCGAAGACCAGCATTTGCGAATTCTTCGGAACCATAATTCGATTTTGATCTGGAGCTGTGGTGATGCAAAAACTTCCAAGCAAGAAACAGATGGGAGTCCAGTACCGTAGCTTGAAAAATTAGCTTACCTTTGTTTTGTTCAGAACCTGGCTGACTATCGAACACCTAAGCAAATGGCGTATCATCTTCAGCAAATACGAAGATTGCATGTACTACCTCAACGTGCCAGGCGAGCAAGAGGACTCGCTGGTATAGCTAGAGGCAGAAAAGCTCATTGTTGCTTCTAGGGAACGGGCCAAAGGCGATCAGAAGCGCCATCGACCAGCAAATAAAGAAGCTTACAGCCACAACAAAGACAAAGACAGAAATAGTGCGATAGAAGAACGCGCGTTGGACATATTTATTGAAACCCTAACCCCCTCCACGTAAGCCCTAACCCTACTAGTAGCCCTTTCCCCTAACCCTAACCTTATGCAGCCCCATGATGTGCTCCGTTGTTGCAATTCCTCTCCATTCGTCGGGCATTGCGGGGGCTTCGTCTAGTTTTCGGAACACATCAAGCCTTGTTACTAGCAAACGTCCAAAAGATCAAATGTCACTCTGCAATGGCGACCGATTATGGAGACATGGGGACTACGACTTGGCTATGCTTGTGAATTCGAGGGCCGCGTCACACATTTGCCAACGTTGGGAAACATGGGAAAGGGCTCTTAACCCTCGACACCTTAGCCCAAACTACCCCTTAGGGGTTTTGACTATGTGAGCTCCAATTCCATGCACCAAGAAGCTCTCTCTCTCTCTCTCTCTCTCTCTCTCTCTCTCTCCAACACACACACACACACACCAAGCAAGTATGCTTCCTCCCATATAAAGAAGTGGGTCTCATGACCATGTACGCTCAATATTGTAAGAGATATCACATGCGAAGCATGTGGAGGAGTGTGGAAGATTGTGGGAATCCTTCTATAATTCCTTTTCTATCTCTTATTTCCTCAAGTCTCCTGTCTCCCTCTTACATATGTTCCCTTGTGTCCAAAATGATCATAACTTTCTCCTCATTCTTTGATTTTGATGAAATCTATATAATAATGAAGCTCCATTTTTGGTGCATTCTTCTATGTATTTATCATTAGTATCAAAAACCTTAGGAAGGAATTGTGAGTCTCAATGTAGGCCTATCTATGTCTGTGATAGTTTGGATCCACTTTTACTCAATTGCCTATAACTTCTTGATCTCTTATCTGATTTTGATGAAACTTATACCAACACAAAGCTCTCTTTCACGTGCATCCTCTTACGTATTTAATTATAGTATCAGTGATTATACTAAAAGTTGTGAGTCTTTGTGTAAGGCTATCTATTTCTATGGTAATTTTTACCTCCATCCACATTAGCCTATTCATACCTCTAGGTATATATTAGTTCATGTCATATTAAGCCGCAAGTTCTTCTTTTAACACTGCATCCCCCTACTCTTTGGTACACATTGACATAATGAGATCATGGCCTCTAGAACTCCTTTTCTTCTCCCTATGCTATACTATAATATAAGGTGGGATGTTAGCATCTTTGTCCTTATATCAGAGAAGCAAGGAAAGAAGATGTGCAATTGTTTCCTTTGCATAAAGTGTATTCAAATCTCTATCACCATGCTATAATCTATTTTAATGGAGATCTTCCAAGCACCCTTTCGACCACATAAGAAAACACATGCCCATACTAGTCGCAAGAAGCAATCTACTATACCCGAGATCGTTTATTGCGGTACAATGAAGTGACACAAAGTTGAGGGTAGTGAAACTTCATGCGCCTCTTAGTTGAGTGTGTTTCATCAACATGGTGGACAACAAGAACAATGTCTTCTGCTCATTTTTAAATGTCTTTTGCTCCTTTTTAAATGTAAAGAAATTTGAGCGTTAGAAATTAATTTAGAGAAAATGGTTATAAATGTAACCACTCAAAGCACGTGATCCTTGTTTCCAACTGTATAAAGTTTTGTGTAGCTTGCAAACTTCCTTCTTATGGACTTTGACAACATACCCTTTATGTTGTGTAATGTAGATTCCTTCATCAATATCAATCAAGAATTGTACATGACTTTGACAAGTCTTCTAGCACATCCCATTAGTTGCAAATGGGTTGGCAAGTTAATGTTACAATTATTAAGTACAAAGCCATACTCAAGCCTAATTATTTTCTACTAGTTATGCTTGGGACTATAAGGAAAATTTTGCACAAATTGTAAAAATGACAACAATAAATCCTACCATGGTTGCTCTCACTTCAAGAGCATTCTTTCATTGCTACATGTTGCCATTTTGGGACTTGAGTTCTTCCTTTGAAGAATGTCAATAACTTTAACTTCCATGACTTTGGCTTTGAAGGGTTTCAATTCTTTGACTTCCATGAGTTTGCCCTTGAATTTGGTTTCGAAGGATTTTGACTTCCATGAGTTTGTCCATTGTTTTGGCAGGCCTTGTGATTAGCAAGGACCTCCATGGATGTGAGATTTTAGGTGACACATGTCACGCGCACGAAGATGTCAAAGCTCATAAAAGTTATGAGGACATGCATTGGTGCAGGAAGTGATCTACAATGACATGTAATGCCACATCCTATGGTGAGATAGCTAGACCAGCTCAGTGGAACATCAATCTGGTCAATTTTGTGTAGCTGGAGAATGATCTGAAAAAGATCAATATCAAGAAAATACATTCTTTTCATGGTGGTGGTGTGGAATATAGAAAGGTACTACAGTTGCCTATCGATATCTAGCCTGAAATAATTTTTAAAGAATATAATAGGCTTCACGATTGTGGCTTCTTCACATTTTTTTTGGGTAGAGTGACTTAAGGAGGAGAATTCAAAAGATGGTTCAATAAAATGTATTAGAGCAAGTGTGGTTTTATTGACTTTTATTTCACTGGAAAGGGGTTCGACTAGGCCTTTGTTCGAGCTATTGGAGAGCATGACTCTAGTTCAGTCAGGTATAAGGGAAACTTGGTCTACGCTATCCCTTAGATTGTGGACTTTACTTCTGAGGAGATCTTGTAGTATGAATTCCTAGTATGGGTTCACTTTCGGAATATCAACGAGTTTCTCTGGTTGAACTAGAGAATATCACTTCTCTGCTTGGGAGGGGTTGTACATTCCTCCAGTCAAGCTAAGAAGTCCTCCAAAGGTCTGTCTACTCTGAGGAGGAAAGAACCTCGTGAAGGACTCAACCTGGTGCTCCCTAATGGCTAGAGCATTTTTATTGAAGTTAGGATTGGGATTTAGCTTGATGCATGCTATGTGTGTAGATCATCTGGCCACTTTGCAGGGATCGCCTAGTGTGATATACATATGTATTTTAGCATATGCCTAGCCTTGATGAAGCCTGCATGGAAGGGGAATAGACTTCTAGTGATGTGCAAGGAAATGGGAGTGACAAAACAAAGGAGATTCATCAAGAGAATAATAAAGAGCATTTGTCGAAGAATGACAAGCAAGGCAAGATTCCCTAGGATGATGCGTTCAAATGGTGTCTAATGACTCTACTAGAATGATTTCTAGGAAAAGTGATAAAGATAAGGATGAGGTGACATCATCGAAGGAAGTATGGAAGGAAGTTGTGCCCCAGTTGTGCAAGCTCATAAGGAGCCTGAGAACGCTTCTCATGAAGGTGCTAAAGAAAGCATTTTTAAGTGTGAGTTTTTGCATGCAACCAAAGGAAAAGCTAGGAGGGTGGCTTTGTTAATTTCTTTATGCTTGGACAAGAGAGAGCATGTAGGATGAGGAGGCAACAGAGAGAGAGGAAGGTTAGGCAAGATCCTACTTGTTAATGGCTATTGCTGAGATGCCTTTAGATTTGATGCTACCTCCACTGCTTTCTTCAGTAGATCTCTTTTTGAGATTTATTGAACATGTCAGATTAGTTGTGGCTAAGGTTCAAGCTAGAGTAAGATGGTTGCAAGAGAGTGATCGGTCTTTTGCTTTCTTTTTCAAGACTATAAGGGAGAAAAGACTTAAGGAAAACAAAATTGCAGTAAGGAATGCTAATGGTTCTTAGAAAAGGCATGTTGCCTCAGAGTCTCAATAGTAGTATTGTTAAACTCATTCCTAAGGGTAAAAAGATGTATGCCGGGTCATTGGAGGCCTCTCTTAATGTTGAACCGTGTCTTTAAGGTCATGGAAAAGGCTTTGGCTAATCGGGTTAAATTTATTTTGAATAAATTTATGCATGCAAGGTAGCATGGATTTGTACATGGAAAGAACTATTAGGATCAATGCAATAATGGAGCAATAATGTGAGAACCGGAATGCATAAAATACACAATACACAATCACATAGAATGAAAGAGATAGAGAGACACCAATATTCGTGGTTCACCTAGTGTGGGCTATGTCCATGGAGAAACAACCAATCCTGCTTTTTTCTTATCCAGCAAGCAAGAAGATACAAGATACAAGCACTATATCCATTGCTCCCCTATAATGTGAGCCACACCCTCACATGACAAAGCATCAAGAATGGTTTACAGAGATGAAACCATTAGAAGGACCCAAGAATGTTGTCTACATTACAAATAACGCACCAAATCTAGTTCAAGAAAAGGCATAGCCCTATGAATAGTTTCACTAGTATGAAAGGATTGGTAAAAGATGTATTCTATGTTCCAATATCTCAGTAAGAACCTTTTATCAGTTGGAAAAATGACAAAACACAACTATCGAGTCATTTTTGATGGAGATGAATGCATGAGAAGAGATATATCTAGAGGATATCAGCTAGTGGGAAAAGCAGTCAAGGAAGGATGCTTATTGAGGATGCTAGCTTTGTTACTAGACTTCCATGCCATGTCAACTCAACAACAACCGATGCCAATTTTTACAATATCGGATAAGAGATATGGTCATGTTAATTTCAAAAGCTTGATGTAGTTGAGAAATCATAATATGGCACTTGGCATTCCAAAAGTTTAGTTTCTTGGAAAAGTTTGTGAAGCCTATTGCTTTGGAAAATAGAAAAGAGAAAACTTTAGGAGAAGCACCTCTCGAGCAAGAGGTAGTCTTGATTTGATACATATAGGTGTATGGGGTTATGCACATAGCCGCATCATCAATGGTTCACTGTACTACTTAACTTTCATTGACGACTACAACAGATATTGTTGGTTTTATTTTTTGAAAGAGAAATCTAAAGTCTTTTCCAAATTTCAAGAATTCAAAGCCATGGTAGAGAACCAGATGGGCAGAAAGATCAAAGTCATGAGATTAGATAGAGGAGATGAATACATGTCTTCAGTCTTCATGAACTTTTGGAAGAGTAATGGCATTGAAGGTTATTCACATGTGTAGATACTCCTCAACAGAATGCAATAGCTGAAAGGAAGAATGGGACTTTAGTAGACAATGCTAGATCAATCCTTAGTGAGAAGCATCTTTTGAATTAGTATTGGGCAGAGGCAATTCATAATACAAACAACTTGCTTAATCACTTTCGACCGGACCAATTTAGGGCATGATACCTTATGAGGCATTCATTGGATATAAGCCACGCATTGGGCATCTACACATATTTTGATGCATAGTGTTGTGGGAGAGGAGAGCACACACACAAAGGGATAGGAGAAACCAAAAGTGGTGGAGCAAAAGCTACTCCAGCTTATTCCTCTATCATATATATATGAGTATACATGGGCACTGTACAAGTGGGTGGCCACACTGCCCTTTACCCCAACAACCTCCCACTTAAAGGCAGTGTACCTTTAAGGGAGTATAGTACACATATAATACAATCAGCCATAGGCTGAAAAACAAGATGACCACACCGTCATCCTATGCCCATCGGCACTTTACAATGTGCAAAGTGCATAGAGGATAAGCTGCTAGCAGACATCAGGTTTGCAGGATAGAAAATGGCAAGCTGTAGATGCCTGTCAACCAAGATCTCATGCTAGATCTCACTGGGAGAGTGAACTCTCACCACCACGTGCTCCTGTGCTAAGTCCATAGCACCTGAACTGTCACTGTGTAAAGAAAATGTCTTTGTACCACCTGTGACCATAAGCACATGCCCTACAATAGACCTCTGCTGGTCTACCCAACCTGCATCACCTACATGCTGCTCCTGGAAGCATAAGGACCTGATGTCCACAACCGCTTCCCTACTGCCAAAATCTACCATAATCATGCTACCAACTCCCACTGCAACGGAAGCAAGAACTGGAAGTGTAGCCCCAATGGCAAACATGTGAGAACCAAGTCTCAACACAGTCATGGATGCATGAAGTACTATGGCTGCCATAACAACCATAACTTGCTGCTCAACTGATCTGTGATCGTCAAACCTACTGTGTTTCAAGTATGGAGCCAATACAGGCAATGGAGTACTCAGTAACTTCCCCCTCTCCATATTGAAACAACCAAGTATCTGAGAAACATCATCAAGACCATGCAGCTTCCACTGCAAAGCATCCCTGTCCATAAGGAACCATATGGCAAGTAACCTCAGAAGGATAGCAACCTCCTGAATACTGAGACCATAACCTATCTCACTGCGCATCACATCCTGAGCTCTCATAACGGTATCAAACCTATGAAGCCAAGCTCGAGGGGATTGCTTCTGGCCATGGAGGCACTTACGAAGCAAACATATCAATGATTCCTGCCCATGTGCAATATGACCTGAGTCAATAACTGTAGAAACCACATCTGTCGTGGCATAACCAGCCAATGGATCATACCGGGCATCATTAGCCAAGGTATCCTCCTCACCATGCATAGCCTCATCATCATCTGCAAGAGGCACTCCGCATCCTGGGAGTAAACTGTAACTATCCATAGAAGATGCATCAACAATCTCCATAGGAGTATAAACCTGTGGAATACTCGAGACATTTGATCGTCTCTGACCAAAATCAGGAAGTAATCGTGGCTGTCCCAACTTTATAACCTGCTCACCGTGGGAAAAACCTCCCACTCCAAGGGATATGGGCTGTCCCTGCATAGAATTCGGAGGTATCAGTGCACTTACACCCTCGTGGAACACCACTCTCCTGCTATCCATAGTCCTGGGCTGTCCAAACATAGCATCCTCTCTAAAATAGACATTATGGCCGCGTATCAACTCTCTAGTTGAAGAATCCCATAACCTGTAGTCCCTACTAGACTCACTGTATCCAAGGAAGATACACCTCCTCGATCGGGAACCATGAGCATAAGCCTCGCAGCCAAACACACGTAAATGCTCATAACATGGTGCCCTACCTGTCAAGAAGTCAAATGGCACTCTACCATTCAGAGATCTCCTGGGTGACCTGTTTTTTTTTTGAAAAAACAGTGCTAATTATATTACTTCGAGAACAAGATACAAAAGGTCAGCTTGTAGCTGACGGGCTGCATTCACAAATCGGACACAGCCCTAAAAGGTAACAAAATAAATCACTCTCTCACGGCGGGATAAGGCAAGTGTGAATGAACAGCCATCGGGGTGGTGGGTAGCACCACCGAAGGCCCTGCGAAGTCTGCTCGAAGAAGAGGCCCTGGGTGTCCCAAGCCCGGAGGAAGCGTCTCCGCTTCTCCCGACCGAACCGGGAATCTCCCTGAATCTGGTCCCACTGGCCTCTGAGGGTATGAATAATCTCGCTCCAAATATCAGTCATGATCTGGGCAGTCGATAAGGAGGTGCCACCGAGGATCTGCGCGCAACGCGAGGTCCAAATGTGCCACCCTGCGATGCTGCTAATAATCTCCTCTCCTGAACTCCTGTATCAGCCTCTGCTAGGTGCTGCGGGATACCCTCGAGCGGCCCCCATGTTCCCTGTGTGATAAGGAAAGTGGGGTCCTGCTGGCATGCCTCGAAAAAGTGATGTAGACCAGGTGCGGTGCTGCACCAATAGAACGCGCCCCAAGTGATCACACCTAGCTCTTGTGCTATGCGGGTGAGAATCCCGAAAGTCCACCTCCACACTTCCTGGGCGCGAGTGTAGCTCCACAGGCAGTGTTTTGGTGACTCCTCAACCTCATGGCAGATCTGACAGCGTCCGTCCTGGCCTATCTGTCGCAACCAGCTCCCCACCGGAAGACCTTTATGGGCAAGAAGCCACAGGAAGTAAGAGATCTTCCGTAGCCGCTAGCTCTCCCACAAGGCCTTCTAGAAGGCCTGCAAAAAGGATCTGGAAATACCCTGTGCATACCAGCTGGGCCGCTGGGTGGGGGGGCGGCTCTGCATCCTCCCAAGAACTCGCCTGCCCAAAGTCGTGCTGTAGGCAAAGGAGGTCGGCCCCTGTCCTGTCACAATCTCTGGCCAACTCCACTCTCCTGGGTCACAAGGCCCCCGCCCCTCCCAGAGCCAGAGTCGCCAAAGCTGCATCTGATCCTGCTCAATGCTAGGATCAGTACGCCAGACCTTCCCCAAAAGGCCTACGACCCGAACCCTCTGCCATGGGAGTAGGGGGTCGATGAGCGCATCCTCTCTCCTGAGTCGTCCATCCCCCATAACCGCGAAGAAGGAAATAGAGGAGTCGTCCATACGTCTTGCGACCACCAGTGGGATGCCCCAGGGGGTGAACTGTCCCAGCCAACGGTCGTCACCAGGCATGAGGATCTGAGGCTCTGGTGGAACCAACCAATCAGCTGGGATCGCGCCGTCGATCTCCGTGCATCTCGCCTGGGCTCCACGTGCACCTCCAGCTGCGTCTGCGAGATCAGTCGTCTCCAAATGTCTGTACGTGTCCCTCCAAACTCGAAGGGACCGGGCTGGCCCCCTCATCCAGCCATCCCACCTGATATGTGATCTCTCCCCCAATTGAAGGCCCTCGGCATCTCTGACCTGATCATTCCAGATAAGCGGCTGGCGATCGATCTCCTCCTGACAGCGGGCAGGGGACTGAATGAGACTGCGCCTCCAAACCATGAGGAGGCTACGAACGAGTGGGGAACGGGGCTGAGTGAGCGGGGCGGAAGTGAAGATCCACCTGAGGGACGGGAGCCACTCTCCGCCTCGGCGCGGGACACAAGAACCGACCCCCTGCTGAAGTAACATCTTCCACGTCTACCCCCCCGGGGTCAACAAACCGCGGATGACTAACTTGCCTAACAAGGCCTGACTTTGAAGCTCTGGATCGATGACCCCCAGGCCTCCCTTAGCCTGCGGAAGAATGACTGTCTGCCAAGCAACCTTGGCTCTGGTATCTCTGAGGCCATCCTCCCCGAACCAAAGGAAGTTCCGAACCAGCCTCCTAAGCTGTGCCACGCTGGATCTCGAGAAACACCAGCAGGAAGCCACATACCAAGCCGTGGCAAGGAGGACTTGGTTGACTACCAAGGCACGACCTGCAAGGGAAAGCTTAGCAGTGCTCCAGAAAGCCAGCTTCCGTCGGATGGAATCTAGCACCGGGAGAAACTGCTGAGCTGGCGTGATGTTCAGGCCGACCTGAAAACCCAGGTATCTAGCTGTCTGTCCCCGCGGGATCCACCTGAAACCCAAAAACCTCCCCCACTGAGAACGCGCCCCGGGGTCTGTGAGAAAACCAACTGATTTGTTCCAGTTGATTTTCGCACCAGCAGCCAAACAGAAGACCTCCAGGGCCATCCTCACCCTCTCCAGCATCAACTCATCGTCCTGGACATACAAGGCTGTGTCATCCGCGTACTCCGAGTCCAAGAGCTCCGTGTCCTCCCGGAGGGGAAGGCGAACACCCCTGATCCCTGTAGACCTCGCCCGAAGGTAGTAAGTCATAGAATCGGCGAAGAAGAGAAACAGGTAAGGAGCAAGGGGGCAGCCCTGACGCACTGATCTCTCCAAGCTAAAACGCTCTCCCATCCTGCCTCCAATGATGACTCTGCTAGAAGCTGTCCTGTACAAAGCTGAAATACCCTGAATCCAACCTGCTGGGAAACCTAGCCGCTCCAGAGTCCCCTCTAGAAAGGACCAGTCCACTCAATCATAGGCCTTCTCAAAGTTGAGAAGAAGGATGGCAAGGTGTGATCCGCTGTGCTGAGCCCACTCCGCCGCCTCTGAAAAGGTGAAGACATTATCCAGGATACTGCGATCCTGGACAAAGCCTGTCTGAGTGTCATGAATGAGGTCGGGAAGTAGAGGCCAAACTCTGGCGCTGATCATCTTGGCGAGGATTTTGTAGGCAGTGGTAAGGAGAGTGATCGGGCGCCACTGACGGATCTCCTGTCTATCTCCTCCCTTCTGTATGAGGCAAATCGGTCCCGAGGAGAGGCTCTCTGGCATATAACCGCAGCTGAAAATCCTCCGAAGAGCTGCTAGGAGGGGATGATGGATCTGGTCCCAGAAGGAGGTGAAGAATGCCCGGGATAGCCCATCCTCACCTGGGCACTTCTGTCCATCGATGGCCATCAAGGCCTCCAACATCTCATCCGTGGTAAACGGTGCCAACAACGTCGCCTGCATGCTAGGATGGACCAAGGAAGGAGTGTGCCTCCACACCTCCTCACGAGCACGATGAGTACAAGGAGCAAGCGGCTCCTGCTGGAAAAGGGTCCTGTAGAAGTCAGTGACCAATCCCAAGACCACTCCCGGATCCGTAACAATGTGTCCCTTCGCTGTCCTGAGACTCCGAAGCTGATCACCTGCAGCTCTCTGGCCATGCGTCCTGAAGAACTCCCTGCACATCCGGTCACCCTTCCGAGCCCAGAAGGAGAGAGAGGCGTGATAGGAAAACTCTGAGCGACGCTGGAGTGTCTCCTCAAGAAGGGCTCTGGCTCGAAGGGCCTGGATCCGAAGCTCCTCCGAGCCTGCCGGGGATGCCTGCTGGAGTCGCTGAATGGAGGCGAGGTCCCTCCGAAGAGCTCTCTCTCTACCCCACCACTCCTATCGAACCTGTAGGGCTGCGAGCTGGCAAATCTGGCTGGACTCTTGCAAAGCTTGCGCCACCGAATCAACCAAATCTGCGCACTCGCCCTAGTCTCTGTCCCAAAGACTGCAAATACTGCTGCGCACGTCCTCCCTCGAGAAAATGGAGTCGGGAATCCGGCATGAGCAGGGGGGAAGGGTTTGAGCTGCCGAATCTAATGATAAGAGCACAGGCACATGTCGGAAAGTGTCGTCCCTGGAACTATACCGGCCTGACCGCCTCTGCTGATGGCCCAATCACTAACATAAAATCTATCCAGCCTCTCCAGGAGTCTGCCTCCTTCCCTGCGGAAGCCCCACGAGAAGTCCAAGCTCCCGTGCCAACGTCGAAAGGACGGGTCTCGCCAGCAGTACCTTCCTCCTGTCGCAAAGATAAAAGAGTCCCAAGCGGACTGCTCTGCCTGAGACATACCTGTAAACTCCGGCCTGCCCTGCTGGTCCTCCAAGGTCTCCAGATTGTTGAAGTCACCTCCAACAATCCAGGAATCCAAGTCTAGGAGAATCCCTGTAAGTGTCCTCCAGAAGGTGGCTCTACAACGGAGATCTGTAGGAGCATAAATGTTGAGGATTCCAACTCTGGAGCCCTCCAGTTCCAGGCCTACCCAAAGGGCACGACCTGGTATCAACGTGCCATGACCGAAAACTCCCTGGGCTAGCTGCTCTCCCACGGAAGTACAGACACCACCACTCCTCCCCAGTGCACCGATCGAGGGCTCCCAATAAGTGTGAGAGCGACCAGGGAGAATCTTCCCGCATCTACGGGAGTGAGCCGCCGAAAGCTTGTGCTCCTAGAGCAGAAGTACATCCAAATGACCAACCACTGCTGGCTGAAGTTCCTGTCTCAAAATGAGCTTCCTAGGACCATGGGTGCCAGAAGAGTGAAACCTGTTCACATTCCAGGATACGAGGTGTAGGCTCATGGTGAGGACTGGGAGGCTGCGAACAATTGTCTGCTCGCGGTCGAAGTCGAAGAAGAAGCTGACATTTCGAAGTGGAGGCACTGGCGCTTATGGGAAGGTTTGGAGGGGGAAGCGGGGTCGTCCTGCCCGTCCTTCAACACCTTCAGCAAAGGCGAGAGGCCTTTGGTACCATGAACGAAAGCTTTCTCGAGCCAGCTCGAGATCTCTGAGGTGGACATCCCGTAGAAAGCGCGGAGTTTCTGAGGAGTCCAGGCTCTGACATCTTGGGGGAGGGGCCAAGACAGGGGGGGCCTGAGGATCACAATCAGTCTGAAGCGTTTGGCGGTGCAATGCCACCGCAGGCGCACGTCACCCTCGGGCCACTGAGTCTCGAGAAGCTGCCCACCGGACGGGCCTATCCATGAGCAAACCTGAGCATGCGTCTGCTCCCTGAGAGCCTCCCAGACCGAGTCATCTGTCCAGGTCTCGGTGCCGTCGCTAAGAAATGTGAAAGCAAAGCTAGGGCCATCCCTAGGGGCCAAGGCGGCTATCTTCCCATCCGCCCCTTTGCGGAGCAGGAAGATACTGATGTCGAGGCAAGTAGGGAAGGTCCCGAGGTCGGCCACATCCAAGTAGTCCCAGGGGCCAGATCTGTAAAAGTCGCGGGGGAGCTCTCTCTCCTGAAGCTGAGGCCCGTCAGAGTCTGCCACTGACGGATGGAGAAGCCTGCTCCGATGGTGCTGTAGACTCAGGGTGTCCTGCCGGCGGAGGGGGAGGGGGAGGAGGCTGGGGAATAGGCAGCTCAGACTCCTCAGGGGCGGCTAGCAGAGGAGGAGGAGGAGGGGGAGCGGGGGCTGCCTTCGGCTGAGGAACCGTCGGTGCAGCTAGCTCTGCGGGAGAGCTGAAAGAGGCGGGGGGGGGGAGGGATGGGGCTGCATCTGGAGCTGGGGCTGAGAAGGAGGGGGAGAAGGCTGAGGAGGACGAGGAGGGGGCTGAAGCTGCGGGTCGGGAGATATGGGGTGCAGTTGGGGGATGGGCTGGGGCTGAATGGGAAGAGGCTAGGGAGAGGAAGAGAGGGGGACCTGAAGCTGTGGAGGGCGGGCTACCGTCGAAGAAGATGCTCTCCCATGTCCCTGGGGCGACTGCCTGTCGGGTCTCTGAGGTGCAGCTGCAGGCTGGGTAACCTCTGCCTCCTTGCCTTTATCAGAAATCTTCTTGTTCTTTCCTCTTTTCCTTCT
This sequence comes from Dipteris shenzhenensis, assembly GCF_047967505.1. NCBI lineage: Eukaryota > Viridiplantae > Streptophyta > Polypodiopsida > Gleicheniales > Dipteridaceae > Dipteris > Dipteris shenzhenensis. The sequence goes on from NC_141613.1 coordinate 28,527,473, forward strand.
AACCTCAGTCCAGCCGCCAACTATCTCGGGTCCGGCTGCCTCTGCTCCTCCTGGCGTGGCTGCCCGGAAGGGGGGGGGGCGGAGAGGGGGGGGCGGGGGAGGCCGAGAAGAGCTGGCGAAGCGTGGGCAAACAGCCGCCAGGTGCCCAAAGCCGTGACACCTCAGACACTGTCCTGGCTGTCCGGTGACTACCATGCTCTGGGTGATGCTTCCGGCACCTGTCACGATCTCGATCACTGCCGGGAGAGTCGCAGGATCCGCCACAGCCACACGGACTCGGGGGGCTCCTGTCGTAGTCACCGCATCGGCGAAAGTATCGTGCATAACCCAGCCAAAGTGGGAGCCCAGGTCCCTAACAATCGGCTGCAGCTCCGCAGCGAGACCAGGAAAAACTAGCGTCACTGGATGGCGAGGTATACGGAACCCAGTATCAAAATCTACTGCGCTGAAGCCACGGTACCACGGGACTATCATGATAATCTTTCCATCCACTGACATGGGGGAGCCAGCAATCAGGTTGCTCGCAACTTTCGCACTGAAGAGTTTAAGCCAGAAGATACCCCTTACCATAAGGGCCACCTCCTCAATATGGCCGTCCTCTAGCATGAGAGTGGACTGGAGCCAGTCCCTGATGGCTGATCTAGAGGGGGAATGTCCAATGACTCTGCCATAGACAGAGGTAAGGGCAAAGTCATTGGCAACCTCCTGAACCCGAGATGATTGTTGCTCTGTCTGGATGACGCGGTAGGCATCTGGAGAGGGAGGGACCGTCTGGGCCTCTGGTTCCGGGCAGGGAGCCGCCATACCGCCAAGACAAACTGCGAGGCTTCCGATGATGAAGAGGCTGCCACCCAAAAAAAGGGGGGGGTAGAAGCGGGAGGGTGGAGCCTGGGTGTGGCGGGAGCGGAGGTGGCGTGGGGTGGAGGAGTGGAGGCGGGGAACGGGTGAGGTGGGGAGGCGGGAGCGGAAGCGGGGGCGGGGGAGAGGCGGAGTGGGGCGAGAGGACGGACGGGGGGCGGGGGGAAGGGTGGGACGGAGGGGCGGGGTGGAGCGAAAGGGGCGGGGGGGGCGGGGCTGAAGGCGGGAGGGGAAGGTAGGGGTGGAGCGGAGGGGCGGAGAGGCGAGAGGGGGCGGGGGCGGAAGGTGAGGGGTGAGGGGGCGGAATAGGAGGCGGGGGGGTGAGCGGAGCGGTAGAGGGGGCGGGGTGGAGCGAAGGGGTAGCGGGGTGGAGCGGAAGGGGTAGCGGGGTGGGGGTGAGCGGGGTGGAGCGAAGGGGTAGCGGGGGCGGGGGTGGAGCGTGGTGAGGGGGGGCGGAGCGAGGCGGGGGTGAGGCGAGGAGTGAGGGGTGAGGGCAGGGGGCTGCGGTGAGGGGGGGGAGAGACGGAGGTGCAAGGGGGGGGTGAGGACGGAGGGCAGGGGTGAGGCGGGGGTGGGGCGGGTGTGGCGAAGGGGGGCGCGGTGGCAGCGGCGGGTGAGGGGAGGTGAGGGCGGAGGGGTACGGGCGGGAGAGGGCGAGGCAAGGAGGGGCTAGGGGGAGGTAGAGGTACAGAGGGGGAGGGGAAGCTCGCAGGAGCTCTTCTGGAGCGGTTGGGTGACCTGTTAAGCAAGTATGCAGCTGTCTTACATGCCTCAGCCCAATAGCATTCGGTAAGACCTGCATACCGTAGCATGCTACCCATCCTGTCCAATAGAATCTGATTTATGCCTTCTGCTAAGGCATCGTGAGCAGAAAGATGAGGAGTGGTCAACACCCTCCTGATACCAAGTGTATCACATAGATGCTAAAATCTAGAAGAGGTAAACTCTGCATCACCATCAGTCATCAAGCTCAATAGCTTCTTTCTTGACTGATTTTCAGCATTACCCAAGAAGCGTTGAAATGTATCATATACATCATGCTTCTGCCGAATCGAATAGACCCATATGTAGTTTGTAGCAGCATCAATAAATGTCACAAAGTAAGAGGCACCACCTAGTGAAACGGTAGGCATAGGCCCACAAACTGCACTATGAACCAACTGCAATGGCTCAACATACCTCTCACTGATTGTCTTCCTCACAAAAGAGAATCCTGACTGCTGATCATCATCACAATCATGACATAAAATTTGAGAGACATCCATAACAGGAATGTATCTCAATGTTGTAAGGGCTTCCATACCTGCAGTAGACATATGTCCAAGTCTGGCATACCATAAACTAGCTGATGGCTGCTTACTAATCATAAGCATCTTATCCTGGACACCTGATACATGCAATGCATAAGAGAATCCAACCCGTGATCCCCTAGCCATAACCAGATTGCCTCTAGCAATCTTCCATGCATGATCACCCAAAGAGACATGATAACCTGCCTCAACCAACTGTCCAGTACTGATCTTGCTCGTAGCAAGTCCTGGTATATGTCTAACCCTCTGTAGAACAAGAATAGAGCCACTAGGCATAACAAGGTGGATATCCCCATAACCATAGACATCCATAGAATGATCAATGCCCATCAAACCACTCTCCACAATGCATTCCTGATATGCACTGAACCATGACCTATGAGGGGTCATATGACATGAAGCACATGGATCTAACATCCAATTACCGAGAATGGGTATATCAGTGGCCAAGAAAGAGGTGTCAGACATAGACAAAAGAATGCCTTCATCACGACTACTGTCAGTGGAAACCCTGGCATCCATGCCTTAAAGCTCAACATGCTTCTTCTCCTTCTTCCTGTCATTCTTAACCTTGCTCTTCTTCTTGTATTTTCTCAGCCATTTCCAGCAATATTTTTTCATGTGGCCATACTTTCCACAATAGAAACATCTAACACAAGTCTGAGAGCTAGACTGGCTCTTGGAATTCCCCCTTGAACATGACTTGTTTCTACCAATTGATCGACCTTTGGAGAGCATATCAAGGCTATATTTCAGCCCATCAGGACATTTCAGCCCATCATGCTGTAACATAACACTATCATGGTCATACATCCGGCATATACGAGTATAAAACTCATATGCATGGTAGTCTACACCCTGTACACCATCCTGTACCTGCAAAAGTAGACTGACTTCGAGAGTGATGCCTGAATGATAGAGTATGCTTGCTCATCCATGTCATCCCAATCACTCTGTTTAATGCTATTAGGCTTGACACCTTTGCATTGAATGGGCTTATTGAGAGTGCTCTCAACGGAAGCAAGAACGGAAGAGGGAGAGAGAGCGAGAGAGAGACAGAGAGCCACACAAGTTTTGGTGGGTGCAGAACCACCCTAATCTTCTTTTTCATTCATTTATATATGTGTTTGAGTATTGTACATAACTGGGGTTAAGGCACAGTGACCTTTAACCCCCACAACCTCCCACTTAAAGGACAATGTGCCTTTAAGGGAGAATAACTAGTGAGCATACTATCCAATGCCCATCAATACACGACAATACTCAAACCGCTGACTAGGTAGACTCTTCGTCAGCATATCTGCAGGGTTATCATCTGTATGAACCTTGACAAGCTCTATGCGCTTGTCCTCAAGTACCTCCCTGATGAAATGGTACCTGACCTCAATGTGTTTGGTCTTTGCATGAAAGACCGGATTCCATGCTAGCTGAATAGCACTCATGGAATCACTATGCAATGTCGGTACACCTGTATGAATCCCCAAATCTCCCACTAGCCGATCAAGCCATATAGCCTCCTTGCAACCCTCTGTGGCTGCAACATACTCAGCCTCTGTGGTAGACAAAGCAATGCACTTCTGTGCACGAGACATCCACGACACTGCACCACCTGCAAAGGTGAACACATAACCAGAAGTGGATCTCCTACTATCCACATGCCTTGCATAGTCTGAATCTGTGTACCCAAGTACACGCATGTCTCCTTTACCAAAGCAAATGCACATCTCCTTGGTACCCTTCATGTACCTCATGATGCACTTAACTGCCTCCCAATGCCTCTTTCCTGGATTAGCCATATACTGGCTAACAACTCCCACTGCAAATGCAATGTCTGGTCTAGTAGCTATCATAGCATACATAAGACTCCCAACTGCTGATGCATAAGGAACCTTGGCCATCATGGCCCTCTCCTCATCTGATTTGGGACTATCTGTATGACTCAGTTTCACATATGGAGGCAATGGAGTACTCACTGCCTTCCCCCCCTCCATATTGAAACGCTGTAATACTTTTGTAACATACTCTTTTTGTGAAAGCCAAAGGAGTTTCCTACTCCGATCACGCGTGATGCGCATACCAAGAATATGACCTGCAAGTCCCAAATCCTTCATATCAAAGGCCTCATGCAACTTGGCCTTTAATGCATCTAGCTCATAAGTATTCTTGCTAGCCAATAGCATATCATCCACATATAGTGCCAGGATTATCAGGCTACTATCCTTAGCCCTTTTAGTGTAGAGGCAGTGATCAATTTCACTCCTTCTAAAACCCTGGGACCGAATGAAAGCATCAAACTTCTGATACCATTCTCTAGGTGCTTGCTTAAGACCATAGAGACTCTTTTTCAGCTTGCAAACTAAATGCTCTTTGCCCTTTTCTTCAAAGCCTTCCGGCTGAACCATGTAAATTTCCTCATGCAAATCCCCATGCAAGAAAGCTGTCTTGACATCCATTTGCATAAGCTCCATATCCTCTATTGCCACTAGTCCAAGCATGCATCTAAGTGTGGTCATCTTCACAACCGGAGAGAATATCTCATCAAAGTCCACACCCTTCTCTTGCTTGAACCCTTTAGCAACCAAACGGGCCTTGTACCTAGGCACATCATCACCTGTGACCTTCATTTTGTAGACCCATTTACATGGCAATGCTTTCTTTCCATGTGGCAAAGAAACCAAGTCCCAAGTCTTATTCTTCATAAGTGAACTCATCTCTGATTGCATATAGCATACTCCCACTTGCGTTGATCCTCACGCATCATAGCCTCTTTGTAGCAAGAAGGCTCCCCGCAATCAGTAAGCATTACATAGTCTACCCCTGGAACAAACCTATCAGGCAGTCTAGACACTCTAGATGATCTTCTCAAGGGCATTTCAGCTTGCTGTCCCACTTGCATATCAGCCACATTTGGCTCATCATTTCCACCAATAGATGATCCATCATCTACCCTTGATTGTATACCTGTGGGAGTACTTGGTGGTACCATTTCTTGCACATTTGGTGCATGGACAGCTTGCTGTCTATCAACATATGCAGGTGGATTCACATCCTGGAAAGTGATTCTCTACATTTCCACATCCCTCATGGGTGCCTTATGCATCTTCTTCTCATTGAAGACCACATCATGGCTGCGTATGATCTTCTTTGCTTCTGGATCCCAGAGACGATAGCCCATCTCTCCACTTTCACCATAACCCAGAAAGATGCATTTCCTAGACTTAGGATCTAGCTTCTTTCGAAGCTCTTTTGGCACATGTGCATATGCCTCACACCCAAATATACGTAAATGAGAGTAAGAGAGCTTCTTGCCACTCCATGCCTCTTCAGGAATACCACCATCCAAACTCTTACTAGGTGATCTATTGATCACATGCACTGCAGTCTTCATTGCCTCAGCCCAAAAACCACCAGAAAGACTTGCATTGGAAAGCATGCATTGCAACCTTTCTTGAATGGTACGATTCATCTTTTCTGCAACTGGATTTTGCTCTGGAGTATGAGGGGATGTGAGCTCCCTCTTAATCCCACGTGTATCACAGAAATGCTGAAAGTCATGAGAGAGATACTCTCCACCATTGTCAGTCCGTAGGCATTTAAGCATTCTACCTGACTGATTCTCAACCAAGGCCAGCCATTTCTGAAATACCTGGAACACATCACTCTTCCGAGCTATAGCATAAGCCCACACTTTCCTAGTTGCATCATCAATGAATGTCACATAGTATTCAGCCCCGCCTAATGACCGTGTAGGCATGGGACCACATACGTCTGAATGCACCAAATCAAGCATTTCAAACTCTTTCTTTCCTTTTCTTTTATGGGCTGATTTAGTCTGCTTCCCATAGAGACAGTGCTCACAAAATTCAAAATCAGAGAAACTCAAATGCGGTACATAGCCCAAACGGCATAAGAGTTTCATTCCATTCTGGCTCATGTGCCTCAACCTGCAATGCCACAAAGAAGTGCTCGGCTGCTCGGTTATTGCAACAACATGATCAAATACCCCTGATACATGTAAGGGATACAAAGTCCCACACTTGGCACCCCTGGCCAAAAGCATAGAGCCCTTTTCAATTTTCCAACTTTGAAAGCCAAAAGTGGTGTGAAAACCAGCATCATCTAGCTGACCCACTGAAATAAGACTCTTGGTCAGCTTAGGCACATGTCTCACATGTTTCAAAACAAATGCAGACCCATTTGCAAAAGAAAACTTTATGTCACCTGCTCCCACTATGTCACATGCATAGTCATTTCCAAGATGCACACAACCTGTCTTTCCATTATCATAAGTGGAGAACCATTCCCTATGGGGAGTAACATGGAATGAAGCACCAGAATCCAAAATCCAATCCTGGGAATATGCATCATCTGAAGTGGTAAGCAACTCTGCAGATAAAGTAGACATGAAGAGAACATCATTGTCACTATCACGTGTGACTGCATTGATCTCCTCGATCTTCACTTTTCCTTTGTCCTCCCTTGGACTCTCTTCCTTTTGATTTGCACCCCAATTTGCATTCTTTTTCTTATCCTTTTGCTCTCTTTTCAGCTTGTAGCAATCCTTTTTCATATGGCCCTTCTTGCCACAATGGTAACACTCAATGTTCCGTGCCCTGGATTTGCTACGAGACTTCCCTCTTTCTTGGGACTTCCCCCTGAACTGTGATCTGCCCCTTTGCACATTTAAGGCTGCATCCTGCTTGTTGCCATCCATAGACTTCCGTCTAATCTCCTCGGCCAACAAGCTACCCACAACATCATCAATTTCAGTACTCCACCAGGTGCAGAGTTACTGACAGCTGTACGGAAGGTATCCCATGAGGATGGCAATGAACATAAAAGAAATATTGCCTTAGTCTCCGCATCAAAATTCATTTTCTGAGCCTGAAGCTGGCTGAAAATAATATTGAATTCATTCAAGTGAGAAGCAATGGAGACCCCTTCCTTCATCTGCAGCTCAAACAACCTCTTCATGAGGTAAACTTTATTAGAGGCAGTTTCCTTCTCATAAGTGGCACAGTTTCTTCCACAAATCTTCCGTAGTCTGCTCATTTACTACTGTGAAATAAACTGACTCTGCAAGATGAAGTCTAATAGTAGACTTTGCTAATGCATCCAACTCATTCCAATCATCCTCAGACATATTTGCAGGCTTAGCTTCAATACCTGCCAAGGGTTTAATCTGCTTCTTTTGAATAAGCACATCCCTTATTTGTTCTTTCCACAAAGAAAAGTTTGTCCCATCAAACTTTTTAATGCTGAAAAACTCCTTTTCAGACGTGGAAGAGGATGCCATGATGCAAATGAAACAAAATCCCAAATGCTAGTGCCTGCAAGAGAGAATCACACCAAATACCAGGTGCACCCAAATGTGTATGCCACAATAGACTGAAATATCACCAAAACTCAAAACTCAAAGCATCTGACTCATGTGCATATACTATGCATCCATATGAGCAAATCTGGCCCAAAAGAAAATGCCAATAAGTGCCAAATGACTCAAGCATAAACACTGTCCCCACTGGTATATGCATCAATAATGTCTCATCCAAGAGAGCATAGCACTATCAGTGCATCACCTGCAATGTTTCAAAGCTATCCCTCAGCATAAAATAGCATCCATGTGCAAAGCGTCCATAAAAAATAGCATCCCACAAGGCAATTTGGGCCTATCAGTGCATCCAACAAGGACCGCAATGCATCCAAATGGCCTATAAATCATCCACTGCAACCCAATGCACACCACGAATGAGCGCACACTGCTCAAACTGCAACCAGAGTGATCTGCATAAGGTATGCTCAAGAAATCATAGTCCCACGGTAATGAGCGCTACTGAAAATAGGACCTGAGATGCTTCAAAACATGGGCGCCATCGCATAATTGGACTCAGCAAGAAAATCTGCAAATATCTCTCTTCTGCCAGAACTCCAAAATCCCAACTGATGAGTGAGAAATGGGAGTCAATACTTATCCACTGCCATGTGGCATAAATCTAAGGTTTCAAAACCTTAGTATGAAAAATGGATAACAGAGAGACGAAATCGAATACACAGAGATTTATAACTCTGAAAATCCTCCACCGAATCACGCAAGAACTGATAGGTAGGGGTTTTTGGGCATCCGGAACGCAATGGGACAGACGGTTTTGGAAACCGTGGCCTCAATCACTGGGTCCAACACACGGACTGAAAAACGTTTTTGGAAACAGAGCTATCTGTAAACTCCACCGGAGTGCGAATGATGAGCAACATAGAAGTTTTAGGACCTCCTGAGTCCACCGGAACTGACAGATCTGCAAATGGTTGCTCCAAACTTGAGTTCCAACACCCGGGCAAAAAACGCAGGAACTGATACAGTGAGTCAGAAATCCACTGAAATGATCCCAGATTCAAGAATAAAGGTGTTTCCAAGCTCCTGAAGTAATGTGGACACCAAAAGTAAGCAATAGTTGCCTCTACAAGTCAATACGGAGTCTCTATCATCGAACGGAACATCGAACGGAACAGGGAAAAGCTCAAAAAACGACTTTTTCTTTGAAAGCTCTTAACAGGCTCTCAAAACCACTTCGCAAAGCCAAAGTGACTTTTCCAAAGGTTCCTCCAAGGTCTCTGCACACTCGGATGCAAGTAAAGTCACCCACAAAGCTTCCCACAAAGCTTCTCCTTCCTCCCACAGAGCTGCTGAGCTTCAAGCATTCACGCACGCTCAGCTAGATCACCCGGGCTCTGATACCAGTTGAGAGTGCTCTCAACGGAAGCAAGAACGGAAGAGGGAGAGAGAGCGAGAGAGAGACAGAGAGCCACACAAGTTTTGGTGGGTGCAGAACCACCCTAATCTTCTTTTTCATTCATTTATATATGTGTTTGAGTATTGTACATAACTGGGGTTAAGGCACAGTGACCTTTAACCCCCACACTTATGCTGCCTCTTCTGCACTAACACATCATAAATCTGCTCTTTCCAATACTGAAAGTTTGATCCATCCAACCTCTCGATATTAAAGAGGGCACTACCAGCTGTAGATGCCATATCTGTGGCACAGTAGGTCACAACCAAAGAGCAATATAGTGCAATAGGCAACCCAAATGACCAAAAAATATAGTGTTATCTAGACCAATCAGGTCTCCAAATAAATTGGCTGATCCAATGCTCAAAAGCACTCAGCCATAAAGAGGCATAAACAAGAATATATGCAGCCCAGTAACCTGCCAATGCTTGGCAATCCAAGAAAGAAATGCACTGAACCAAATGAGCAATATCTGCTCAACCAATGGCAATAGGAGCCCAGCTCAACTATCCATAAACATCAGTGTGGCATCCACCAATGCAAATCCATAATGCATCGAAATGGCATTTACTGCATCACCAATGCATCACCTCAAGTGTGCAATCCTTTGGCAACAAAATCAAGCATTCACCACTTGCCAAATGTGCCAAAGTGACTTGCCAAAATGCCAATAATGCCCTTGGACTGAAGTGAGATCCCAATCACTTTTTGTAATTTACTGTGAGTTCCCAATTCACTATTGTGCAAGAGAAATTCCTACAGCAATACCTCACAGCCACTTTGGGGAAAATAACATGCTGTCCCTGTTTTTGAACAGCGATATCTTTTCACTGAAAGACCGGATGCCAAAGCTGTAAACAGCAAAGTTGTAGTTGGTAGAAATATCTACAACTTGTCAGTTGACCTCAAGAGCAAAATCCTTGTGGATTCTCAGATATTCTCACCTGAAAAACAGCTTCCTGCACATTGGTCACAGATAGACAGTAGACTGCAACTTTTTGTGGTTTTGCAGAGGCTGTAACTCCTGCAGCTTATACCGTATCAACTTGCTTTCAAAAGCAAATTTGTAGTATGTTCTGTGAACTACAACTTTTCAGTTCGGCACAAAGTGCAATTTTGCACCAGGAAAGAGATATTCAGTCCTAAAAGTGACTGTTTTGTCATAAAAACAGCAACAGCAGCTTCCTTGAATGTTTGCTGCCCTTTACAGCACTCATCTGCTCCAACAAAAAACAGCCCCAAAAATGGTCAAAATACATCCAGCAGATCACCCCGTATGTCAACTGCAACACCAGCAAAATGGCAAGTACAATGCCCAACCAAATCAGTGCAAAGTGACTATCAATGTCACTGAACTCAGCATTAAGACACCTCACAAATGTTACCAAGGCTGTATTTTCTGCTCAACCTTGAGACCTCTCACAGCATTTGAGGAATGATGCATCCAAAATGTGTCAATTGACAACCAAAATGGCATCCAAATGGCATGTACCACTATATCATTTGTGCATCCAAGTAAGCGACAATATCATGCATCCGTTGTACCCTTGTGACATCTGCAAAAAAGAAAAATGGCATTGTACTTGTGCTGTCACTGTCTTTAAACAGCAATATCTTTTGATCCAAAAATTGGATCAACTTGCATCCAACAGAAAAGTTGTAGTGTTTTGAAGGATCTACAACTCTTTAGTTGAACGCAGCGGCAGATTCTGCACAGGTGAAAAGATATACAGTCTGCAAAATGGCTGTCTGCACACTGATCACGAACTATCCCTATTTTGGACAATAAATAACTCTGTACTATAAACTCGAATGATCGAGCTGTCAACAGAGAAAACGTAGCCCTTCCAAAGTTCTCCGACTCCTCTGTTGGGCACCGAGCCTAAATCCTTATGAATTTGCAAATACTTGCTGTCGAAAATGGCATTCTGCTCACTTTTACAGTCTGAAATACTCTCAGATTTCCAGACTAAAAACAAAGAACTCACTCTTTTTCTCCAAAGTGGATGTTGTTGCTATCACTGGGCTGCTCTTCCTTTGCTCACGGGAAGGAGAAGGGTATGGAGAGAAAGAGACTCCTATCTACTCCATCTAAGAGCTCGCAGTGGCTCACGAGCCATCTGCAGCAGCTGCATCTACAAAGAGCTTCCCTACAGCCCTCTCCAAACAATGCTCTCCAATGAAGGCTCAGCCTCAAGAGTGCATCGCTCAAAGCTCCAAGCACATACGCTTCAACCACAGCTCCTCCGCCATACGGGCAGCTCCAACAATATCCACTCGTGAGTTACGAAACACCAATGTCAACAATCTCCAGCAAGTACCTACGAAGCAATGCTTCCATCAACGAGGCAATGAAGCTCCCAAATGATGTCTTCTCCAACCACTCCTACTCACGGCTCTACAACAGCGTCCTGCAACACACGCTCATGGGTGCCTCAATAGCCTGGGCTCCCTCGATGGCTCCATTGAACTCTCTCCTCAGGCTCTTCTCCTCGAGCTCCCGGAGCTCAGATCAGTAGATAAGCATAGCTATGGCTGCCCCGTCTTCTCCACGAGAGACATCGATCCAAAGCTCCTTGCTCGATTCGCACACACCACAAGCCCTCGCGAAGATCCCCGCAGATCGAACACCACGACCTGCTCTGATACCAGTTGTGGGAGAGGAGAGCACACACACAAAGGGATAGGAGACACCAAAAGTGGTGGAGCAAAAGCTACTCCAGCTTATTCCTCTATCATATATATATGAGTATACATGGGCACTGTACAAGTGGGTGGGCACACTGCCCTTTACCCCAACAAGTGTATGCCCACATACATGACAATCATCACAAAAAGCTTGCTTAATCGGCTTCCTATTGAACCAATTTAGGGTATGACACTTTATGAGACATTCACTTGATATAAGCCATGCATTGGGCATCTTCACATATTGGATGCATAGCATACGCACATGTAGATGACAATTGTCACAGAAATATGGATGTCAAGTCAACTAAATGCATTATGGTTGGCTATAGTGAAGAGAGCAAAGCATACAAGTTGTATGATCCCATCAACCAAAAGGTCATAATATCTAGAGATTGTTTATGAATAATCTGAAAGGAAAACATCAAATACATAGGAGATAAACACACCGATTAACCAGCCAGCTACAAATAAGGTTGATGAAGAAGAGCAAGAATTGTGAGAGAATCCACCAGAAGAGCAACAACTTAGATGGTCTACTTGAGAAAGCAAACCACCAGCAAGGTTGACATATGCTCACAAAGTAAAAGCAATTCAAATTGAAACCACCAATTATACTCTTATGACTACCATCATGGCTACAGAAGAGAATCTACTTTGAGGACATAGTTGACAAGCTAGAATGGCAAACTTCTATGAATGAAGAGGAGATGGATGCTTTGTACAAAACAACACTTGGGATTTATGTGGCCTTCCGCCAGGAGAAGGTCATTGCAAACAAATATGTTTATAAAGTGAAGTATAATTTAGATGGAAGCATTAAAAGACACAACGGTAGCCCAGTTGCAAAAGGTTTTGCATAGCAATATGGTCAAGATTTTGGTGAGACTTAAGCTCTAGTAGCAAAAGATGGATTCTATAAGATTTTTGATATCACTAGCCACACTCAGTAGACGGAATGTGTATCAACTAAATGCTTTTCTCAATGGTACTTAGACAAGGAAGTCTACATGCAGCAACCAGCACGGTATGTCGAACCAAGAAAAGACAATCAAGTTTGCCATCTCAAGAAAAGTCTCTATGGCTTAAAGCAAGCACCTAGAAGTTGGTATAGTAGAATTGACAAGTATTTTACTAATTTGGGATCCATCAAGTCCAATGTCGATCATAATCTCTACTACAAGATTCAAGGGGAAGACATTATTATTGCACTCTATATGTAGATGATCATTCATCTCAAGCTAAAACAAGACTTATCTATAGAGTTCAAGATGAAAGATCTTGGCTTATGTACTATTGTCTTGGTATTGAGTTCTGGAGAGACTTAGGCAGCACCTTCATGAGCTAGCAAAAGTATGTTGATATCTGTGACATAAAGCTGGGGGTAATAAACTTCATGCACCTCTTCACTTCCTATTGCTTTCGAAATGAGTGATAGAGATAGTCATCACTAGGAAAGGGACATTAAAAAGAAGCTTTTATACCAAGAGTCCACACCATACTTTCCTCCCTTAGATGAGAATGAAGATGGTAACATCCCAAGTGATATTGTACTCGAGCATAGGGAGAAGGAAAGGATCAATGGAGGGCATAATCTCAACAAGCTAGTCTGCACCAAAGACAAGAGCGATACGTTATTGAAAGAAGATCTTGTGGCTCAACATGACATGAATTGATATATATCGAGGAGTTTGAAGGGGATGATTGGGTCGGATGGATAGGTTCCGGGGAAACATTGCACCTCCTTCATAGATACCTTTACAATTACCTCAAAATACTCTCCAAAATATCATAAGACATAGAGACCAAAATATGAAACACATATTGAGATGTGCCTTGAAATGGGCTTCGCTTTGATATAAGTTTCGTAAGAAACAGAGAAGTAGTTGGAAAGATATGGGCAGTTTACTTGACGGCGATAAAACTATTTAAAAAAGAAATAGTCACACACAAAGAGTCATAGATTTTTGGTTTGACATCTAACTGAAGTCATAAGATGATGCTCCTCAAAGAGAGCTTCGCGCTGATATAAGTTTCATCCAAATCGGACCACCGAGCAAAACGTTATGAGCAAAATACTGACAGGGGGTCAAACACCTATTCCTTCTACTGGTGCCGACTTGGGAGAATGCTACCTCCATGCTTAGACTTCATCAATGATTCCAGTCCCATTGAGGTCGACTAGGAGGAGGAAAGAGCCCCCTTTGTTGCTTGGGAAATAGATAAACCATGTATGTGCAAAGAGTAGCCAAATAGACGACACTTCTGAGACACTCAAGAGAGAGAACCTGAAGTGACCTTCATTACCAATAGAGTGAGACTCCACTCCAATGCAACTCAAAATACTACAAACACAAGGGAGAAGAAGAGGTTTCATACGTACAAGAGGGAGCGAAAACTCCAAGACTACTCATAGAGAGAGAATAAACTAGAGAGAGATGGACTCAAGAGTCTACATAAGAGAATATCTACAAGAGGGAGAGAAGGCTCATGGAAGAGGCTTGAGGAGACTAGAGCTACAGCAACATGAGGCCTAATGGTGGAAGAGATGATGAGCAAGGAGAGGAGGGCTCCTTTTATAGAGATTTTATCACCCTCCTTCACCCATTTACAATTGCTGCCTGTAGATTCCTTTCCCCATCAATCACATAAGCCCGTATGTCACCATCCATATCCTTTTTGGCTACTCTTGCCATGTGTCCCTTTAAAAGATGCGCAAGACTCTTAAAATATTGAGAAAGTCAAGAGTCTCCCCACATGGAGCCCATAGGGATCCTCTCTTTTCCATATGTCCTCATCCTCCTTATTCCACATAGGAATTTTAGAAGGATTCCTCTTGACTCCACACTCCTCCACATGCCTTCCACACACTTGGCATGTGACCTCTCTTATATTATTGGAACACATGGACATGATCCCACCTCTTTATATGACTCTCTTCCTATTTTCTAAAAACCCCATACACAAATAACTCTCACCCCATACCAAGGTATTTATCATTCATACATATGGTATTTACAATGATCCGTTACACTCATCCTCTCAATCCCATACAATATCTTAGAAAATAAAAATAAGAGAGTGCCGCTAGGCTATCACTTGATACTTAAACTCTTATCAAACATAGAAGAAAACAATACCAATGCCAAATAAAAAATATCAATTTTAGGCATCACATCTTTTCCCCCCTAACAGATCCTCTCTAGTGACAAAGAGGGTCTGCTGGCCGTTAAGGTGGTCGAGCATAGAAGAATTTAAGGCAATACTCATTGGTGCGTCCGGCCGTCAACATCCTCAAGGTGATAGGTTCCATTGGTGACATTCATATACATCCTTATGGAGGCGTGGCCAAAAGTAACCAATCTCTGCTTCTGTTGTGGACTTAACCCTCGAGGAAACATGCCTTCTTCCACATATTGCTGAACATCTTGTAGTTTTGGCCATCCAATGTCTACCAAAGAAACCACCCCCGGTCTTGTACTACAATGGCTTGAGTAGCTAACTCATCTGCCCTTTGATTTTCTTTTCTATTTATATGAACAAACTTGCAAAAATCAAATCAACTACATAGTGCCATAGCCTTTTGATTAAGCTCCATCAAATGAGGACTTCTTTTCTTGTAATGCCCTTGCATTTGCTTTATAATAAGCTGAGAATCTCCTCTTACTTCAATTCTTTAACTTGACTTTGAAGACAACCCTCCAAACCAAGAATCAAAGCATTATACTCAGCTGCATTGTTAGTTGTGATACCTGGAAGCTCTTGTCCTCTTGCCCATACTTATGGACCTTCAGACAAAAGCTGTTGGTGGTGTCTTCCTTTCATTTTTAATGTCCTCCTTATATTTCTTTTCTTCTCTTAGATCCTGCTGTTCTGTGAGCAAATCTGCCATAGTGGACCAAATGGTATTTTCAGTGACAAAAGAAAAAGAGAACTCTTGAAGCTCTGTCAACCATTTTGCAAATCTCCCACCAGGATTAGGCTTGCAAACTAGATATGCTAATACAGACTGAGAGGTAAGGAAGAAAAATGGTCGAGGTAATAAATAGGAGCGAAACTTTCTGACTGAAAACACCAAAGAGAGGGCTTGCTGCTCCATTTCTTCATACCTTGTTTCTGTGGGGGTTAAAGTTCACTGTGCCTTTACCCCAGTTATGTACAATACTCAAACACATATATAAATGAATGAAAAAGAAGATTAGGGTGGTTCTGCACCCACCAAACTTGTGTGGCTCTCTGTCTCTCTCTCTCCTTCTTCCCTTCTTGCTTCCGTTGAGAGCACTCTCAATTGGTATCAGAGCCCGGGTGATCTAGCTGTAAGAAAATAGTACGCAGCGGAAGATAACAACAAAACGCAAGTACACGATGGAAAGCTGGAGAGAATACAAAAATTCTGATATACCAAACTGCTGATACAACTGATGGTTGGCTGTCCACCCGTGCGCTCTACAGACAGAGCTTCGATGGTGATCTAGACAGATGCTGGACGGAGGACTATGAGCGTGAAGAACTGGTGATCTGATGATAGGGGGTGGCCACTTATATAGTGTAAGTGGTTGACGGTCGGCCGTGTAATAGGCAGTCGGCCTAATAGACAGTCGGCCTGGAAGACCACCGACCCTTCAGAAAACATGTCGTCGGGCAGATGAAGGATCGCGCATAGGTCATACCGTCGGGCCTGGGGCTACCGGCAGCCCCCGGACCCTGCCGCTGGGGGCTTTGCCCCCAGACCCCCACCGGGGGCCTGCGCCCCCCGGACCCCTTGCTATCGGGGGGGCTATCGCCCCCCGAACCCCCCCCTTTGTGCAGACGGGTATCTACTCTTGGCTCCTAAGCCGTCTCATAACCATCTGGTCTACTCTAAGACCCCTTCCAGTGTCTAAACTGGGGATCCCTCCCAATATCTGATACCCATCATGGCTTCTCCTCATATGGGGGCCTTACAACATTGGGTACACAGAATATTGGTGGGTTACATGAGAGGTGGACATTTGAGCTAACTCTAACACCCCCCCTCAATGTTCACCCGAAGATGAACTACGTGTTCGGACCAATGCCGAGTCGATGTAGATGCCGCAATAATAAATCACTCCCAAGAGCCTTCGTGAAGATGTCTGCGCAATTGTCCTCTGTGGGACAATACTCCAGCTCTATGACTCCATCCTCGATGAGCTCTCGTACGTAGTGATACTGGATCTCTATGTGCTTTGTACGAGCATGGAACACAGGATTCTTTGCAATGGCCATGCAACTCTGATTGTCGCATTTTAGTACCGTCGCATCTTCGATTGGAACTCCTATGTCTTGCAGGATCCTCCTTAGCCAAACTGCTTCACAAGCAGCAATGCATGCTGCCTTGTACTTAGCTTCCGTTGAAGATAGTGCCACTGTTGGTTGCTTCTTGCTAATCCAAGAGAACACTCCTGAACCAAGTGAGAAACAATATCCAGAAACTGACTTTCTAGAATCACAATCTCCCGCCCAATCTGAGTCACAGTAACCCGCCAAGGTCTTCCCTGCTCTGTAGGTAATGCCATACTCTAGTGTACCTTTCACGTACTTTAGCACACGCATCCCTGCTTTCCAATGGTTCTCTCGAGGTTGATTTGAGAACCTACTAAGTACACCAACTGCAAAGCTGATATCAGGTCTAGTGTTGCACAGAAAAATGAGACTCCCCACAAGTTTCCTATACTCCTTGATGTCGACAAGTGGTGATGCATCCTCCACTGAGAGCTTACCATTCACCTCCATGGGAGAGACCACGTCCTTACACTCGGTCATATCGAATGCCTTCAAGATCTCGCGAGCATATCTCTGCTGAGAGATGAAAATCTTGCCAGGTTTTTGCCAAACCTCAATGCCGAGGCAAAAGTGCATGAGCCCCAAATCTGTCATCTCAAACTCGGAACTCAACGACTCCCTCAACTGTTGCAGCATCTTCTCATGATCTCCTGTGATGATCAAGTCATCCACGTAAAGGACTATTACCACATACTTGCCATCCTGCTTACAAACATACAGGTTAGCATCAGAAGCACTTTTTGAGAAACCAATAGATATGAGAAAGCTATCAATCCGTTGGTACCATGCCCTTGGGGCCTGTTTCAGCCCGTACAATGCCTTCTTTAGTCTGCAAACCTTGTTCTCTGAATTGGGCACCTCAAATCCTGGTGGCTGGAACACATATACCTCCTCCTTGAGATGTCCATTCAAGAACGCAGATTTCACGTCCATTTGAAACACCGGCCACTGCTTATGAGCAGCCAAGGCAAGTACCACCCGAATAGTTGTCATCCTTGCTGTAGGAGCAAAGGAATCCTCAAAATCAAAGCCTTCAACTTGAGAGTATCCTTGTGCAACAAGCCTAGCCTTGTACTTTTCCAAAGATCCGTCAGATTTGTACTTAGCCTTCCATACCCATTTGGTACCAATGATCTTCCTTTTTTCTGGACGATCAACCAAGTCCCAAGTCTGATTCTTCATGATGCTGTCATACTCCTCTTGCATGGCAGCTTTCCAATTTGGATCCGCCATTGCCTCATCCAAATTCGTAGGCTCTTGAACTTTCATAATCTCAGCCATCAAGGCCATATTGACTATGTGTTCAGAAGCCCTTTTCTGCTCCTCTATCCTCTTTGATCGTCGAAGTCCATCTGCAGATGACTCCGCCAAGTCTGGAACCGGATTCTTCTCATCAAAGAGCTGCCTTGCCCACTTTGGAAGTGGCTTACCTTGTGGAGCCAAGGCATGTTGTGGTGTTGGTGGAGTTTGTTCCTCGAAGTACTCCTCCTCATTCTGCAACTCTGCTTTAGATACGGGCACAAGGTGAGTTACTTTTACGGCTGATGATAAAGTGGAAGGGCATACCTCCTCCTCCACTGTATGTGGCTGTTCCCAAAACACCACATCACGACTGACCACGATCTTCTTTGCCTCTGGATCATATAGCCGGTACGCCTTTGACTCCTGGCTATAGCCCATGAAGATACACTTTCTGCTCTTTGGATCTAATTTCTTTCTGGTGCTATCTGGAACATGAACAAAACACTCACATCCAAATGTTCTGAAATGAGAAGCGGAAGGCTTTTTACCTGAGTAAGCCTCCAAAGGTGTTTTGCCCGTCAAGGCCTTTGTGAAGCTTCGATTGAGGATGTAGACTGCTGTATTGACTGCCTCAGCCCAAAAAGACTTAGGCAATCCTTTACCTAGTGCCATGCATCGTGCCATCTCCATGGTAGTACGATTGCGACGCTCTACAACACCATTTTGTTGCGGAGTATGTGCAGTCGTGAGTTGGCGCTTAATGCCATTCTCGTGCAAGTATGTGTCGAACTCTTTTGACAGGAACTCTCCTCCTCGATCCGTGCGAAGCTTCTTTACCTTCAGCCCGCTTTCGTTTTCCACCATCTTTTGCCACTGTTTGAATTTTCCAAGAGCTTCAGCCACCAAACTTGTGTGGCTCTCTGTCTCTCTCTCTCCTTCTTCCCTTCTTGCTTCCGTTGAGAGCACTCTCAATTGGTATCAGAGCCCGGGTGATCTAGCTAAGCGTGCGTGAATGCTTGGAAGCTTAGTAGCTCTGTGGGAGGAAGGAGAAGCTTTGTGGGAAGCTTTGTGGGTGACTTTACTTGCATCCGAGTGTGCAGAGACCTTGGAGGAACCTTTGGAAAAGTCACTTTGGCTTTGCGAAGTGGTTTTGAGAGCCTGTTAAGAGCTTTCAAAGAAAAAGTCGTTTTTTGAGCTTTTTCCTGTTCCGTTCGATGACAGAGACTCCGTATTGACTTGTAGAGGCAACTATTGCTTGCGTTTGGTGTCCACATTACTTCAGGAGCTTGGAAACACCTTCATTCTTGAATCTGGGATCATTTCATTGGATTTTTGACTCACTGTGTCAGTTCCTGCGTTTTTTGCCCGGGTGTTGGAACTCAAGTTTGGAGCAACCATTTGCAGATCTGTCAGTTCCGGTGGACTCAGGAGGTCCTAAAACTTCTATGTTGCTCATCATTCGCACTCCGGTGGAGTCTACAGATAGCTCTGTTTCCAAAAACGTTTTTCAGTCCGTGTGTTGGACCCAGTGATTGAGACCACGGTTTCCAAAACCGTCTGTCCCATTGCGTTCCGGACGCACAAAAACCCCTACCTATCAGTTCTTGCGTGATTCGGTGGAGGATTTTCAGAGTTATAAATCTCTGCGTATTCGATTTCGTCTCTCTGTTATGCATTTTTCATACTAAGGTTTTGAAACCTTAGATTTATGCCACATGGCAGTGGATAAGTGTTGACTCCCATTTCTCACTCATCGGTTGGGATTTTGGAGTTTTGGCAGAAGAGAGATATTTGCAGATTTTCTTGCTGAGTCCGATTATGCAATGGCGCCCATGTTTTGAAGCATCTCAGGTTC
Organism: Dipteris shenzhenensis; assembly: GCF_047967505.1. Classification (NCBI taxonomy): domain Eukaryota; kingdom Viridiplantae; phylum Streptophyta; class Polypodiopsida; order Gleicheniales; family Dipteridaceae; genus Dipteris; species Dipteris shenzhenensis. Next base: position 28,547,518 of record NC_141613.1, read on the forward strand.
TATTTTCAGTAGCGCTCATTACCATGGGACTATGATTTCTTGAGCATACCTTATGCAGATCACTCTGGTTGTAGTTTGAGCAGTGTGCGCTCATTCGTGGTATGCATTGGGTTGCAATGGATGATTTATAGGCCATTTGGATGCATTGCGGTCCTTGTTGGATGCGCTGATAGGCCCAAATTGCCTTGTGGGATGCTATTTTTTATGGACGCTTTGCACATGGATGCTATTTTATGCTGAGGGACAGCTTTGAAACATTGCAAGTGATGCACTGATAGTGCTATGCTCTCTTGGATGAGACATTATTGATGCATATGCCAGTGGACAGTGTTTATGCTTGAGTCATTTGGCACTTATTGGCATTTTCTTTTGGGCCAGATTTGCTCATATGGATGCATAGTATATGCACATGAGTCAGATGCATCTTTTGATGCTTTGAGCTTTGAGCTTTGGTGATATTTCAGTCTATTGTGGCATACACATTTGGTGCACCTAGTATTTGGTGTGATTCTCTCTTGCAGGTACTAGCATTTGGGATTTTGCTTTATTTGCATCATGGCATCCTCTTCCATGCCTGAAAAGGAGTTTTTCAGCATTAAAAAGTTTGATGGGACAAACTTTTCTTTGTGGAAAGAACAAATAAGGGATGTGCTTATTCAAAAGAAGCAGATTAAACCCTTGGCAGGGATTGAAGCTAAGCCTGCAAATATGTCTGAGGATGATTGGAATGAGTTGGATGCATTAGCAAAGTCTACTATTAGACTTCATCTTGCAGAGTCAGTTTATTTCACAGTAGTAAATGAGCAGACTACGGAAGATTTGTGGAAGAAACTGTGTGCCACTTATGAGAAGGAAACTGCCTCTAATAAAGTTTACCTCATGAAGAGGTTGTTTGAGCTGCAAATGAAGGAAGGGGTCTCCATTGCTTCTCACTTGAATGAATTCAATATTATTTTCAGCCAACTTCAGGCTCAAAAAATGAATTTTGATGCGGAGACTAAGGCAATATTTCTCTTATGTTCATTGCCATCCTCATGGGATACCTTCCGTACAGCTGTCAGTAACTCTGCACCTGGTGGAGTGCTGAAATTTGATGATGTTGTGGGTAGCTTGTTGGCCGAGGAGATTAGATGGAAGTCTATGGATGGCAACAAGCAGGATGCAGCCTTAAATGTACAAAGGGGCAGATCACAATTCAGGGGGAAGTCCCAAGAAAGAGGGAAGTCACGTAGCAAATCCAGGGCATGGAACATTGAGTGTTACCACTGTGGCAAGAAGGGCCATATGAAAAAGGATTGCTACAAGCTAAAAAGAGAGCAAAGGGATAAGAAAAAGAATGCAAATTGGGGTGCAAATCAAAAGGAAGAGAGTCCAAGGGAGGAATAAGGAAAAGTGAAGATCGAGGAGATCAATGCAGTCACACATGATAGTGACAATGACGTTCTCTTCATGTCTAGTTTATCTACAGAGTTGCTTACCACTTCAGATGATGCATATTCCCAGGATTGGATTTTGGATTCTGGTGCTTCATTCCATGTTACTCCCCATAGGGAATGGTTCTTTACTTATGATAGTGGAAAGACAGGTTGTGTGCATCTTGGAAATGACTATGCATGTGACATAGTGGGAGCAGGTGACATAAAGTTTTCTTTTGCAAATGGGTCTGCATTTGTTTTGAAACATGTGAGACATGTGCCTAAGCTCACCAAGAGTCTTATTTCAGTGGGTCAGCTAGATGATGCTGGTTTTCACACCACTTTTGGCTTTCAAAGTTGGAAAATTCAAAAGGGCTCTATGCTTTTGGCTAGGGGTGCCAAGTGTGGGACTTTGTATCCCTTACATGTATCAGGGGTATTTGATCATGTTGTTGCAATAACCGAGCAGCCCAGTACTTCTTTGTGGCATTGCAGGTTGGGGCACATGAGCCAGAATGGAATGAAACTCTTATGCCGTTTGGGTTATGTACCGCATTTGAGTTTCTCTGATTTTGAATTTTGTGAGCACTGTCTCTATGGGAAGCAGACTAAATCAGCCCATAAAAGAAGGGGAAAGAAAGAGTTTGAAATGCTTGATTTGGTGCATTCAGACGTATGTGGTCCCATGCCTACACGGTCATTAGGCGGGGCTGAATACTATGTGACATTCATTGATGATGCAACTAGGAAAGTGTGGGCTTATGCTATAGCTCGGAAGAGTGATGTGTTCCAGGTATTTCAGAAATGGCTGGCCTTGGTTGAGAATCAGTCAGGTAGAACGCTTAAATGCCTACGGACTGACAATGGTGGAGAGTATCTCTCTCATGACTTTCAACATTTCTGTGATACTCGTGGGATTAAGAGGGAGCTTACATCCCCTTGTACTCCAGAGCAAAATCCAGTTGTAGAAAAGATGAACCGTACCATTCAAGAAAGGTTGCAATGCATGCTTTCCAATGCAAGTCTTTCTGATGGTTTTTGGGCTGAGGCAATGAAGACTGCAGTGCATGTGATCAATAGATCACCTAGTAAGAGTTTGGATGGTGGTATTCCTGAAGAGGCATGGAGTGGCAAGAAGCCCTCTTACTCTCATTTGCATATATTTGGGTGTGAGGCATATGCACATGTGCCAAAAGAGCTTCGAAAGAAGCTAGATCCTAAGTCTAGGAAATGCATCTTTCTGGGTTATGGTGAAAGTGGAGAGATGGGCTATCGTCTCTGGGATCCAGAAGCAAAGAAGATCATATGCAGCCATGATGTGGTCTTCAATGAGAAGAAGATGCATAAGGCACCCATGAGGGATGTGGAAATGTAGAGAATCACTTTCCAGGATGTGAATCCACCTGCATATGTTGATAGACAGCAAGCTGTCCATGCACCAAATGTGCAAGAAATGGTACAACCAAGTACTCCCACAGGTATACAATCAAGGGTAGATGATGGATCATCTATTGGTGGAAATGATGAGCCAAATGTGGCTGATATGCAAGTGGGACAGCAAGCTGAAATGCCCTTGAGAAGATCATCTAGAGTGTCTAGACCGCCTGATAGGTTTGTTCTAGGGGTAGACTATGTGATGCTTACTGATTGCGGGGAGCCTTCTTGCTACAAAGAGGCTATGATGCGTGAGGATCAACGCAAGTGGGAGTATGCTATGCAATCAGAGATGAGTTCACTTATGAAGAATAAGTCTTGGGACTTGGTTTCTTTGCCACATGGAAAGAAAGCATTGCCATGTAAATGGGTCTACAAAATGAAGGTCACAGGTGATGATGTGCCTAGGTACAAGGCCCGTTTGGTTGCTAAAGGGTTCAAGCAAGAGAAGGGTGTAGACTTTGATGAGATATTCTCTCCGGTTGTGAAGATGACCACACTTAGATGCATGCTTGGACTAGTGGCATCAGAGGATATGGAGCTTATGCAGATGGATGTCAAGACAGCTTTCTTGCATGGGGATTTGCATGAGGAAATTTACATAGTGCAACCGGAAGGCTTTGAAGAAAAGGGCAAAGAGCATTTAGTTTGCAAACTGAAGAAGAGTCTCTATGGTCTTAAGCAAGCACCTAGAGAATGGTATCAGAAGTTTGATGCTTTCATTCGGTCCCAGGGTTTTAGAAGGAGTGAAATTGATCACTGCCTCTACACTCAAAGGGCTAAGGATAATAGCCTGATAATCTTGGCACTATATGTGGATGATATGCTATTGGCTAGCAAGAATACTTATGAGCTAGATGCATTAAAGGCCAAGTTGCATGAGGCCTTTGATATGAAGGATTTGGGACTTGCAGGTCATATTCTTGGTATGCGCATCACACGTGATCGGAGTAGGAAACTCCTTTGGCTTTCACAAAAAGAGTGTGTTACAAAAGTATTACAGCGTTTCAATATGGAGGGGGGGAAGGCAGTGAGTACTCCATTGCCTCCATATGTGAAACTGAGTCATACAGATAGTCCCAAATCAGATGAGGAAAAGGCCATGATGGCCAAGGTTCCTTATGCATCAGCAGTTGGGAGTCTTATGTATGCTATGATAGCTACTAGACCAGACATTGCATTTGCAGTGGGAGTTGTTAGCCGGTATATGGCTAATCCAGGAAAGAGGCATTGGGAGGTAGTTAAGTGCATCATGAGGTACATGAAGGGTACCAACGAGATGTGCATCTGCTTTGGTAAAGGAGACATGCGTGTACTTGGGTACACAGATTCAGACTATGCAGGGCATGTGGATAGTAGGAGATCCACTTCTGGTTATGTGTTCACCTTTGCAGGTGGTGCAGTGTCGTGGATGTCTCGCGCACAGAAGTGCGTTGCTTTGTCTACCACAGAGGCTGAGTATGTTGCAGCCACAGAGGGTTGCAAGGAGGCTATATGGCTTGATCGTGGGAGATTTGGGGATTCATACAGGTGTACTGACATTGCATAGTGATTCCATGAGTGCTATTCAGCTAGCACAGAATCCGGTCTTTCATGCAAAGACCAAACACATTGAGGTCAGGTACCATTTCATCAGGGAGGTACTTGAGGACAAGTGCATAGAGCTTGTCAAGGTTCATACAGATGATAACCCTGCAGATATGCTGACGAAGAGTCTACCTAGTCAGCGGTTTGAGTATTGTCGTGTATTGATGGGCATTGGATAGTATGCTCACTAGTTGTTCTCCCTTAAAGGCACATTGTCCTTTAAGTGGGAGGTTGTGGGGGTTAAAGTTCACTGTGCCTTTACCCCAGTTATGTACAATACTCAAACACATATATAAATGAATGAAAAAAAAGATTAGGGTGGTTCTGCACCCACCAAACTTGTGTGGCTCTCTGTCTCTCTCTCTCCTTCTTCCGTTCTTGCTTGCGTTGAGAGCACTCTCAGTTTCCACCTCTGTAAGCTGTCGGCTGGCATAATAGGCTGGCATAATAGATGGGTTGCATTCTACCTGCCTCTCCTTTTTATAGCAATATAGCACCAACTGAATGCAAAGATACACTTGGATTTACATAAAAGTCTTGAGACCAATCAGGGGGCTTCAATATTGGGCCCTTACTCATGGCCTCCTTAAGTTGCTGAAAAGACTCTTGTTGGTCCACACCCCATTGGAAAGAAACTCTTGTTCTTGTCAACAAGTTCATGGGATGCACTATCCCTGTGAATTCATCACAAAAGCGTTGATAATACTTGCTTTTTCCTAGAATTCCGTGAACACCAGTAACACTCTTAGGACTTGGCAATGCCATGATTGCTTGAACCTTGTCAGGATCCATTTGCAGGCCTTCGTTAAAGACAATATGCCCCAACAAGACTACTTTTGTTTGAGCCAAATGAAACTTGCTAGAATTTAGACACCCTTTTGCTTCATCAATCCTAGCTAAGGCCATCTTTAACTTCTCCATGTGTTCTATGCGCTGAGAATAAATGCAAAAATCATCCAAAAACACCCTTATGAACTTTCCCAAGTAAGGCTCGAGCACTTGACTCATGAACCTTTGAAATGTAGTTGGTGCATTGGTCAACCCAAAAGGCACCACTCTATAAGCAAAAACTCCCCAAGGTGTGACAAATGATGTTTTCTTTTGATCTTCCTCCTAAATACGAATTTGAAAGTACCTAGAATACCCATCACATACGAAATACATCTCATGCCCTGCTACTTGGTCTAGTATTTCATCTTGGAATGGCAAAGGAAAATGATTCCTCTTAGTGCATGTTTTCAAAGGATGAAAGTCCACACAAACCCGCCACTTATTTCCTTTCTTTGGTGTGACAACTATAGGAGATATCCATTCTAAATCATCAACAGGAAAGATGAATCCCACCTCAAGTAGTTGTGTTACCTCTTTCTTCAGTGCCTCAGCTTGGATCACCCCCAATCGCCTTAAGCATTGCACAACTGGCTTGCTTTCTGGCTTCAACTCAATCTTTTGCTCCACAAGAGAGATTGGTCGAACCTATGAATAGCTTGTTGCAAAGAGATATGGGAAATCATCTAGCATATCCAAGTACTGGAGCTTCTCACTACCTGATAGAGAATCACCAAGAAGCTCTTCATTGCGTTGGCGTCGTTTAGTGCGCTCCACATCCTCCACCTAAAGTGTCTCTACAAGATCTTCTTGTACCACCACGTTGTTCCCTCCTGACTCATCCCGATCAGCACCAAGACAAAGACCAAAGGCCACTCCTTCCACCTCACCCTCTGAGCTGGACTCCTCGGAGCTACACCCTGTCTCTTCTTCTTCATCGGTTAAGTTAGAGCTCGAATTGTCTGATGTTGAAGATGACTCCTTGACAACTTCCTTTTTGCGACTTCTGATGTTGTAACGCACATTCTTATCATTTCCCTACAAAATCAATTCTCCAGTATCCCACTTTTGAACAGCCTTCACCTTGCATAGCCAAGGCCTTCCCAAAATCAATGGATAGGCACGTGCATCTGGCTTGGTAGGGATGACCTGAAAAGTAGTCGGCACAAAAATTCCACATACATCCACTTCTAGATTCTTCATAACTCCCAAGGTCTTTACCCTAGTGTTGTCAGCCAATTTGATGCGATAAGGAGAGGTAGTACTAGAGTATTTTAAATCAGCATCTATCATGGTCTTCTCACTCATGACATTAATCGATGCACCTCCATCAATGTAAACATTAGAAATCACTTGACCATCAATGATCACATCAACCACAGGTACATCATCACCAACATCTATATCTACCTTTTTAACAATAGGAATGGCACTTTTCTTCTTTTTCTTCTTTGACACTCTTGTGCTTGCTAGCTTTCCTGATTTTTTTCATAGTTTTGGAGACAAAGCAAGTAATTGACCAAAGGTGATATGAGCTTCCTTTTCTTTAAGGTCGGACAACAAGTCATAGCTTCCAATGCCTTGTCCTAAAGGAAAGTCTGACTGGCTAATTCTCCTTCTAGATGCCCTCTTTTTCTTAATACGGCGTTCCTCTTCCTAATGTTCCTCCTCTACTTCTTCCTTGCTTTCTTCTTCTTCTTTTGCTTTACCACGCCCCTGTTTAGCCATCATTACCTCTCTTTCCTCATCCCCTCAAGAAGCTTCTAACAAGGATACTTGTTTTTCTTCTTTCTTTCTCAATCTAGGACACTCGGGGCAATAGTGACCTTTTTCATTACATTCATAGCAAGTGACCCCACTCTTATCTTGAGGCTTATCCTCACTCTTTGGTGCTCTAGGTTGTCATGCATTAACCAAATGCAATTTTAAATCAGCAAACTCTGCCTTCAATTAGGATCTAACTCAGAGGACTTTGGTACTTAAGGAGTGCCCATTACCTCCACCTTAGAAGTTGAAGCTATTGAAGATACAAAAGAGGATTCGATCTTTAGAGAAGCTTCTTTCTTGGTCGCAATGCGAAGTGCCTCCAAGTAAGCGAAGACGAGGCTCCAAAGCCATAACAAATTTGCTCATCTTTAAGTGCTCCATCCCTACGAGACTTTGAGGGGCCCATGATGCAGATGCCACAGCTCCCAAAGCTACCCTTTTATACTTTGTCCTTAAAGTTTCATATCGGATTGCCAACACAGAGACCATCTCACCCTCTTCTTGATAGAACCGGTCCAACTGCAACATCAAAGCATTTGGCGACTCCACTGCCCCAAATCTCTGCTTCATCGTAGCCACCACTTAGTCCTAGTCCTCCTTGGTAGAGTCCAGCAAGGCCTCATGCCAACTCAAGGCTACACCTTCAAGAAAATCAGACAAAATCTCCGCTCGATCCTTCATGGACCATCCAAAAAGCTGGCATCCTCGAACAAAATCCCAAAGATAAGACTCTAGGTCTTCCCCTTGGGTCCCTCGAAACAATGGAATCTTCATCATGATGAAACACAAAAAGGAAACACCAAGATCCAAATAATATTTCAACAAGATCCCACAGAGCCTTAGTATACTAAGACCAACTTAATATGCATAACCACTTGTTGAAAGCCCTCCACAATGTGATCCTCAATAAAATCTTCAAAAATAAGTGACCAACCAGCACCGTGAAAACATTATGTATACATGTATTCAAGAATCACCCTTCTCACAATTGGAAGTGCACATAACAGCTTCAAGATATTGTACTCTTCATCATTTGCATAGCAAAAAAAGTTGAAAGCATTGAGAATTACCACTCCACTGTTATAGTCAAAAACTACCCAAAGACTCGACTCTTCTTCACACCAAGCTGCTAATGCATGAAACAATCCCCAATCTATCATTGTGCCTACTGCCGACATTGTCGATTCACCAACATATTCAAGAGTGCAAACATAAAGTATATGATCATGATGACCGTGCGAATAGCTTGAGCATCACCTTCACAATCTTCTAGTTCTCTTAAACGGGTGGCAATCTCTTCTAACGGAGTTCTTCCAGGCATCTTCTTTATCACATCAGAAAACACATGCCTATACTAGGCATAACATGCAATCAAGTACACCCGAGACCATTTAGCAAGGTGGGATGAATCCAATACCAAACGTACCCAGCGTCTCCACCAAAAGTTGTGACATGAAGTTGGGGGTAATAAACTTCATGCACCTCTTCACTTCCTACTGCTTTCGAGCTGAGTGATAGAGATAGTTATCACTTGGAAATGGACATTAAAAAGAAGCTTTTATATCAAGAGAACACACCATACTTTCCTCCATTAGATGAGAATGAAGATGGTAACATCCCAAGTGATGTTGTACTCAAGCATAGGGAGAAGGAAAGGATCAGCGAAGGCCATAATCTCAACAAGCCGGTCTGCACCAAAGAGAAGAGTGATACGTTGTTGAAAGAAGATCTTGTGGCTTAACATGACATGAACTGATATATATCGAGGAGTTTGAAGGAGATCATTGGGTCGGATGGATAGCTTCCGGGGAAACATTGCACTTCCTTCATAGATACCTTTACAATTACCTCAAAACACTCTCCAAAATATCGTAAGACACAAAGACCCATAACTTTCAGCAGAGACATGATATCAAATATTCAGACATATATTGAGATGTGCCTTGAAATGGGCTTCTCTCTTATATAAGTTTTGTAAGAAACAGAGAAGGTGTTGGAAAGATATGGTCACACACAAAGAGTCATAGATTTTTGGTTTGACATCTAATACAATAACTAAAGACATAAGATGATGTTCCTTGAAGAGATCTTTCTGCTAATATAAGTTTCGTCCAAAATCGGACCACCGAGCAAAAAGTTATGAGCAAAATACTGACAGGGGGTCAGACTGTCATGAAAAACACCTACTCCTTCTACTGGTGCCGACTTGGGAGAATACTACCTCCATGCTTAGACTTCATCAAAGATCCCACTCCCATAGAGGTCCCCTAGGAGGGAAGAAAGATCCCCCTTTGTGGCTTGGGAAATAGATAAACCATGTATGCACAAAGAGAAGAGTGATACGTTGTTGAAAGAAGATCTTGTGGCTTAACATGACATGAACTGATATATATCGAGGAGTTTGAAGGAGATCATTGGGTCGGATGGATAGCTTCCGGGGAAACATTGCACTTCCTTCATAGATACCTTTACAATTACCTCAAAACACTCTCCAAAATATCGTAAGACACAAAGACCCATAACTTTCAGCAGAGACATGATATCAAATATTCAGACATATATTGAGATGTGCCTTGAAATGGGCTTCTCTCTTATATAAGTTTTGTAAGAAACAGAGAAGGTGTTGGAAAGATATGGTCACACACAAAGAGTCATAGATTTTTGGTTTGACATCTAATACAATAACTAAAGACATAAGATGATGTTCCTTGAAGAGATCTTTCTGCTAATATAAGTTTCGTCCAAAATCGGACCACCGAGCAAAAAGTTATGAGCAAAATACTGACAGGGGGTCAGACTGTCATGAAAAACACCTACTCCTTCTACTGGTGCCGACTTGGGAGAATACTACCTCCATGCTTAGACTTCATCAAAGATCCCACTCCCATAGAGGTCCCCTAGGAGGGAAGAAAGATCCCCCTTTGTGGCTTGGGAAATAGATAAACCATGTATGCACAAAGAGCAGCCGAATAGACGACACTTCTGAGCACTTTGGGAGAGAAAGCAATGGAAAATGGGAAGAGACACTCAAGAGAGAGAACCTGAAGTGACCTTCATTACCAATAGAGTGAGACTCCACTCCAATGCAACTCAAAATACTACAAACACAAGGGAGAAGAAGAGGTTTCATACATACAAGAGGGAGTAGAAGCTCCAAGACTACTCATAGAGAGAGAATGAACTAGAGAGGACTCAAGAGTCTACATAAGAGAATATCTACAAGAGTGAGAGAAGGCTCATGAAAGAGGCTTGAGGAGACTAGAGCTACAGCAACATGAGGCCTAATGGTGGAAGAGATGATGAACAAGAGAGAGGAGGGCTCCTTTTATAGAGATTTTGTCACCCTCCTTCACCCATTTACAATTGCTGCGTGTAGATTCCTTTCTCCATCAATCACATAAGCCCGTATGTCACCATTCATGTCCTTTTTGGCTACTCTTCCCATGTGTCCCATCAAAATATGCTCAAGACTCTTAAAATATTGAGAAAGTCAAGAGTCTCATAGGGACCCTCTCTTTTCCATATGTCCACATCCTCCTTATTCCACATAGGGATTTTAGAAGGATTCCTCCTGACTCCACACTCCTCCACATGCCTTCCACATGCTTGGCATGTGATCTCTCTTATATTATTGGAACACATGGACATGAGCCCACCTCTTTATATGACTCTCTTCCTATTTTCTAAAAACCCCATAATATCCCATACACAAATAACTCTCACCCCATACCAAGGTATTTACAATTCATACACATGGTATTTACAATGATCCATTCCACTCATCCTCTCAATCCCATATAATATCTTAGAAAATAGAAATAAGTGAGAGCTGCTAGGGTATCACTTGATACTCAAACTCTTATCAATCATAGAAGAAAACAATACCAATGCCAAATAAAAAATATCAATTTTTGGCGTCACAATATCCTCCTAAAGAAGTTTCATATGGCAGATTGCAAGATTACAACCACTCCCATGGAGTGGAGTTTGAAACTTACAAAAGATCCAAAGCCTACATTCAATAGTAAGTTCACTTGCACAGTTTATGGAAAATCCAAAATAGTCTCACTAGAATGTAGCCAAGAGAGTCTTAAGGTACACCAGAGGTACAAGAAAATTTGGAATAGAATACAAAGTAAGTCATCCAAGGTTGCATGGATACTATGATAATTACTATGCAAAAGATCATCAGACTAGAATTTCCACACAAGGAATGCATTTTTCCTTGGTCATGGTGTTACATCATGGTTGTCAAACAAGCAACAAATTGTTTCTTTGTCTTTGACAAAGGCAGAAAGACATGTTGGATATATTAAAATGACACGTATTCCAAACTTCAATGGGGTGTAAAGGATTATCTAAAGCTCTAGGATTAGTAAATGATAATTTGAATTTGATTTGAAGCAGCTTTTGTTATCATTGCCTTTCTTTTCACTTTTCTTACAATATAGAATGTGTCATTAAAGGATCTATCCAATTATCATGCAAAAGAGGAAGAAAAGAACAATCATCAATTAATACCCTATTCTATAGTTTAGAGACTGTTGTGTTTTGATACTTATTGGAAGGTGATGGTTTGGTGATCTTGAGTGGTTAGTTTATCCATTGTGTGAAAAGCTACAGTTTTTAGTAGGAGGGCCATATATTTTGTGCAAATTTGATAACATGACACTCATTTTACAAGATGGCATTCTTAACCTGGTTAAAGTGATAGACGGGGTGTCACACATCGATGTTATTAAAGTATACATGTATGACATAGATATAGAGCATATGATCATGGCTTACTAGTTTTGCAAGCAAGGTTGAAACCCATAAAATAATTTATAAAAAAAGTGGCTTACTAATGCTACAAACAAGATTGGAACCCAAAACATAATTATTAGAAAAGCTTTAATATTCACTTTGTAGAGCTTCTCGAGAATTGAAGTACTGAACACTAGAGTCATTAGACGTCCATTAAACAATCCCTTAGATCCACCCATATGGTTTTCTATGTCACTAATCCCTACAATAAAGGAAATGGGCAAGCAGGTATATGCTAGGGAAATATTGGTTGGTTTCCATAATGCTTAAAATTTGTCTAAGGCAGGCCTACAAGGCAATTATGGATGAGAACATAAGAGATCTAGAAGGACAAATCTCTCGATAAGCTTTTTTCCTTGTCAAAATTTCAAGATTTTTTTCCTTGTGAAAAGTACAAGCAACACATCCCAAATATGTACACACTATGCTGATCAGTAAGTTGCCCATACAACATGTGTTCCAGAGATACATAGCCATGAGTACATTTTCAAGATTTGCCATAATTAAAAACTTCAGGTTCTATTGTCAAGATTTTATGTAAGTTATAGACAACAACATTCTGATTGCCCAAATAGCTTCTTTACCATACGCATGCATAGAAGGCCATTCTCTTGTCATATCCAGCTCTTCATGGTTCCTCGTCCATGCTGACAATAGATGAATAGGGCCAAAGCAAGCCAATACTCTAAGCACATTAATCACAAATGAAGACCAAGAATCTTGATTTGATTTAGCAATCAGCTAAGATTCCCCTTGCATGAATGACTCAGACAAATCCAACCTCTACCTTTGATCAATATCCGCTTACCGTTATCCTTGAACTCCATGCAAGTGGCAAGGAAAATACTCCACAAGTCCTATTCAACTACCTTGTTACAATTTTCATGATACCAACATGATAGTAGTCCTAAATCCTTTACTGAGCAATGTACTAAGCTAGCATCATAAACTATCATGCTATATTCTTTTACCAAAGGCTACTACTACCATGATCATTAAGCACATTAAACACACATGAAAATGCATGCCACAGACCACTCATCGACTCCATGCATTTTTCTTTCCAACCAAGAACTTAGCATTCAACATAGAGTGAAAGGACTCAATAGCACCATTCATATCTTGATTAGCAAGAGGCATAGTCCTAGTAGAATGGATCCACATTCATAAGACATGGCAAAATAAGTGACGGTCAAGAGATGCTAGAGAGCTAAGTACTAGTAAAAGCATAACATTGTTAGGTGTATGATTTGTATTGCATCTAAGCATGTCTTGAAATAATCGATAAAAAGAGCATGCTAGGCACATTTGGAATTCAATTCTTTCACAAAGTTTTAGCCTCATACACTCTCTCTTGGAATCCCATCCCCCTCATATCCATGATCCCTCCAAGATCTTTGATCATGGTTGCCCGTCGGCCAACTCAAACTTTTAGAAGAAGATGCTTTAGCTACCACCTTTGTACATGCCATAAGTAGAGATCAATGGGGATCAGAGATACCTTATTGTACATGACAAGATGAAAACCGCTAGTATGGTTTAAACCACATGAAACAAGAGGAAAAAAAACATATACTAAATGCAAATCTTGGATCTTTCCATCCCACATATAGATTTCTTTACCCACCATATAGCCTGCAACTCAACTGCTACATGATCCATCATGAAGGCATTTGCTTCCCAAGACCAATTGTAGTCGAGATGGTATAATTGAAGGTTTTCAGTCAAAAAATTGTCTCCTCAGTACTGGAGGAGGACGTAATTACCCATGCTACAAGAACACTATTCCAATATGTATCAACATTCAGATACGATACAAATGGAAGTACAAAAATATATCATCCATTATAGAGTTCTAGTAATTAAGCACTTGAGGTACTACATAAAGCTAAAAATATAAAAAATTTACCATATATTTGTTGGTCCCAAATGTGGCATCATTGGCCAAAAGCCCATTGTTGCCCAATGGCTAGCATGCTCAGCTGCCATGGTGTTTGAATACCAAGAATGAAAGCATGGCTAGTGGCATCATTCTAGTCTTGGTAAAGAAACACACTAGTTACAGTTTGAGTTGCCTAACTAAACACTCTTTGAACATCTCTATGGTATTGAAATGTGTCCACTACAAACTTTGTGGCAACATTAAGAATGTATCTCAATGTTAGAAATCATCTCTACAAAGGGCTATAGAAGGATTTTCATACTTTTTACTTTGGACCAAACCAGTATGTAAATGCATAACTTGTTGTTGTGTGTATGCATTTGCAAGTTCTAGAAAAATCCACTCTTTTATAGTGGCAGACAACCAAGAAGCATATATTGTTCCCTTGATTATAATTTAGATTTCAACATTACAAATTTTAGACCACTCATCCTGAATTTAAAATATTCAAACTATTTATGTGAAGGCTTCATCACAAAGCACATCTGACAGGGACCAACTTGGTGAGTGCATCCAATAAGGACCAATAGGATTTATCCAACCCGGTAAAGTAAGGTTGCCAGGAGCTAGATACCAGGGCACCATGTGCAAGAATAAATCACTCTTCCATGCAATGCATTGCCCATATGATTTGGTAGCCACAAACTATGTGATCGAACATAGAGCCAATGCAACCTAGAACAACACAGCCAACACATGGTTTCCTATACAAGACCTTTTCTTGTTATGGAAACCAGCAGCACTGCTCTCTTGTACTCTCGTCTTACTTGCATTCAGCAAACAGCAATCCACCTTTCTCTGGTTGCTCTTTGTCTAAGGGACTAGTTTCAATTCCAGGACGGGCACAAATAACACTCATTGTTTCTTACAGTCTGCCTTTCACATGACTCTTCCCCAGGTCATCTCAGACATGCCTCTGTAATCATAGAGTGAGGAAGAGGAAGAACCGACTTTGGGACATCAAAGATATATGTTGAGGTTGGAGAATATCCTCTCCATAGCATGCAAGATTCTATGAATCAGACCTCCAGAAAAACCCATTGCCCAGCACTTGTCTCTGCACAGCAGACCAATGAAAAATACAACCTCTTGGCTTGGTCAAGGGCACCCATGTGCAATAATAAATCACTCTTCCATCCAAGGGTTGCCAACATGATTTGGTAGCTATAAACTATGCCATCGACTATGTAGAGCCCAATGCAACCAAGAACAATGCAGCCACTACATGGCAAAATTTCTGTACAAGATCATATTTTCTTGATATGGCTACCCAATAGAGACAGTGAGTGACTGACAAAGGGACTAATTTCATGGGCGGTTTAACAGCTTAATTCCAGGAAGAGTACAAACAACGCTACTTGGCCCGTTGGTTCTTACGCTGTCTGCCTTTCACATCACTCTTCCCCAGGTAATCTCAGACAAGCGTCTGTAATCCTGAAGTGAGGAAAAGGAAGAATTTACTGTCACCAACACTGGGAAGTCATGTATTGAGGTTGGACATTGAGGTTGGACAATATCCTCTCCACTAGCGTGCAAGATTCTATGAAGCAGACCTCCAAAAAAAATGCATTGCACTCCGCACAGCATACCCCATTCTGGACAGACCACATGAGAGAACAGAGACACTGCTATAGATTCAGCATTGTCACCAGTAGTTCCCACAAGAACAGTTTCCGTCCTTAAAAGTATGAAAGCGACTTGCATCCCGGCAAATAATATTTGGCCGTTCGATTTTTGATATAAGAGCAATGCCATTGTGACAATCATCACAAACCCGCAGATTTTTTATGACACATATGGTTGTCCCCTCAGGTGTATTGATTAGGGCACAGGCAGTAGCCAGCCTCTCACTGTGTCCACATACTGCATCTTCCTTTGCATCATCATAAATTTCTTGTGGGGAACGGTCTAAATCAGACATGCATTCTTCTTCCTTCACTTTTAAAGAAAGGTCTTTCAGCTTTGCATATATACATTTGCTTTGGGGATGTCTCCTATCCCCTGCCATAAATGTATGCATCATTCCATCCAGATCAGTCCACCAACTCTAACCTCTGGCTTCTTCCATGCCTGAGCATTTATCCTCATTACCTGGATCTCATTATGGTCCTCCCACAGGTGAGCATCTGCATATATGTTTGAGATCAAGATATACGGTGCAAACATTTTTTTATCCAGCCTCATCGCATTTTCAAAGGCATACCTTCCAACCTCTACATTCTTCCACTTTCGACAAGCACCTAGCACACTCAACCAGAACACAATATTGGGTTGAAAAGGCATTTTTTCTACCATTTTCACTGCCTTGTCCACTTGGCCTGCACGGCCAAGGAGATCGGCCATGCAGTTATAGTGCTCAATAGTTGGGATAATGCCATACTGATTACTCATAACCTGAAAGTACGTCTGGCCCTTGTCCAGTAGACCCACATGACTGCATACAGTGAGAAGGCTGAGAAAGGTGACCCCATCTGGCTGTATGCCATCCTGCCTCATCCTCTCAAACAAATGAAACACAAGTCCACTCTCTCCCTGACGGGCATATCCTGCAATCAATGAGCTCCACGTAACAACATCCCTTGTGGGCAGTGTATCAAACAACTGCTGGGCATCAACCATGCTCCCAGATTTACAATACATATCAATAAGACTGTTTGCCACAGTTGCAATACTTTCAACACCAACTCTGCTAATTTGAAAATGTAGTCGCTTTCCAGTTTCCAAGTCTGCTGTGTTGCCACATGCTTTCAAGATGGCAACAAAGGCCCTGCTGTCCACCGACAAGCCTTGCTCTTCCATTTGCGCATACAGTCTAATAGCCTCCTCACTTTCTTCTTGCTCAGTATGCCCCACGATCATAGCAGTCCATGTAACCAAATTACGATATGGTAGCTCTCCAAAGACACGACGTGCCTCCTTCATGCTGCCACACTTTGCATACATATCCACCAAAGTGGTTCCCACAAATATATCTGATTCAAAATCACTCTTTAAAACTTGGGAGTGGATGGCTCTACCTTTCTCCAGGCATCTTGTCTTTGTTCCCTCTTCCAGGGCTGCCATGCCACTGCAAGCCTTCAATGCACCGACAAAGGTTCGCTGATCAGCTAGGATACCTTCCTGTTGCATCCGTGCAAAAAATTCCAAAGCCAGTGCACCTCCTTCCTGCTTGGTATAACCCAGGATCATGGCAGTCCAAGAAACCACATCTCGATGAGCCAATTCAGCAAAGACACGATGTGCATCCTCCATGCTTCTAGACTTTGCATACATATCCACCAGGGTGTTTCCCAGGAATACATATGACTCAAAGCCCCTCTTTAGCACTTGGGAGTGGATGGCTCTACCTTTCTCCAGCAATCCTTTTATCACAGATTGCCCATCAAGTTGCTTACCCTCTTCCAATGCCGCCAGGCTACTGCAAGCCTTCAATGCTCCAATAAAGGTTCGAGCACTTGGTTGAACACCTTCCTGATGCATCTGTGCATACAAGGCCAAAGCCAGCATTGCTTCTTCCTGCTTTGAATACCCCAGGATCATAATGTTCCACGACACCACATTGCGCTTTGGCATGTTCTCAAATACATGGCAAGCATCCACCAAGTTCCCCCGCTTAACATACAGATGCATCAAATTGTTTGTCTCAAGCAGTGAGAGCTCACTTAACCGTTCTACAGTATGAGCAGAAGTTTCTTTATCAGCATTCAATTTAGGCAACCTGTTGTGGACTGCATTTCCAGCTCTGCCCGTACCAAGGAAATAGCTGCATTGGGGCGGCCTCAGGTGTGGGCCCATAACCAGTGAAAACGAAAGGAGAGAGATACCTTAAACTGCCTAGATCCCATAGCCCTTCCAAGCCACACCCGGAGAACTACCTCAGGCGAAACGACCGAAAATCGCAGGCATGAAGATCCTCACGACAATTTGCTAGTGGGTTGAACGATGATCTATGGATTCTGCTGCTGCAGCAGTGAAGCCCACAAAAGGGACGAAGGCAATCAATCGCGTTCGCCCAAGAATCCGGAAGTAGTCTCCGTTGAGTACCTCACATAATGTAGAGCTTAACCCAATTGTTTGGTTTATTTTTGGGAAATTTACTTTATTAAAGATCAATTAAATTGTTCAAGATACTAAAAATATGCATTTTTTACGAACTAATTAAAGGTACCCAAATTATTGTTTACACGTTTGAGTATGTAGGGGTTCATGGACACATAAGGTCAAGTGGCTTGTGTTAAATACATAATCCAACACTTAGATCTTGTGAGATCTATTTTTTATTTTTACCTCAAGTTGTGAGAGGGTTGGTTAGACAAATTAAAAGCAAATGTATAAATTACTAAACAAGTCTAAAAAATATCCAAACTCACAAGAATAGTAGTCCTTGATGTGATAAATCTATGAATATTTTTTTGGTGAAATTTGAGTAAGGAAAGGTCAATTGTGCGCTCCCTACATGAAAAATACTCAATAGAAGGAGAAGCCTCACTACCCAAATACCATAGGCTTGGTATTAGTCTTGGAAATTCAAGTTTATGGGAAGACCAATCCTAGTCGCAACCAAAGAGTTGGGCAACTTATCCATGTAAAAGGTCTTAGATGTGGCCTTTGGCTTAGATGCTATTGATGCTTGCGCTTACCTTTGTTGTGTTGCCTACCGAGATAGAGTCTCTATCCTAGAGGTAGCAGATCGAAGGCCGCTCCTTGGGCCTTCATTTTGATCATCGAGGTTGCACATCTTCTAGGGGTGTTCATCAAGGACTTGGAGGGCTATCCTTGTTGCCATTTTCTTGACATAGAACTACTCGTATAGCCAATGAGATGACATGTCTTTTAAAAGAAGCCCTTCTAGGCTAACACAAAGGATTCATGAAATGCCACATCATCCACATCGCAATGCCACCTCAAGATACCACATCAACAATGGTGAACTCATTCACTTGCCAAAATCATCATACACAATCATCATGGCTGTCACCTTCCATTGCCATCTCATATTGCCACCTCATCTATGATGACACAACATGCCACATCACCTTGCCAACCAGAGTGGCCACCTCATACGTGTTGACAAATCATGAGTTGCGACCTCATACGTGTTGAAAAATCATGAAAGACTTGTCATCAAGGTGCTTCCTACCACATCACCCATGCAAAGGCCCTACTTGCCACCTCATCTTGCCACATCATATAAGGCAACACATCATGTGAGACATGTCATCAACTTGCATGGTGCCACATCATTTTATGCAAGATAGTACATGCTACCTTATCCTCACATGTCCATAGAGCTGATGTGCAGCTAGATAACACATCATCAGCACACATGCATGGATAGCATGGTTATGATTAAAATCACCTCTAGTTATAGTCATATGGCTTGATTAAAACAGGCTCTCAAGCATTTGATTAAATCATATGGTATACTTATTAGATTTGATTATAATCACATCTCAATCATATGGTATAGTTATATATCTTGATTGATTAAAATCACCTCAAATTATATGAAATAACCAAGAGTCAAATATAAGAACCACTCAATTGAGTCAAACTATAAGAATGACTTAAATTTAATCAAATCCAAGGAAAGGGAGTGTAAGTTCCTAAGGCATACTAGGCTTCAAACTATGAAGGAATGAAATGAGTAGCATGAGTCCTCCTTGCCTCTCCACCATCTTGATCTCTTTTCAGCTCCTATTGACTTCATAGAGAATGGTTCTCAAAGTTATAGAAGAAAGAAAAATGATAGGAATAGGAAACCCCTTGCCCATGAAGTCCTTGAGCAAGAGGGAAAGAGGGAATCTCATGAATAAAAAGATAGAGAGGAGAGAACAAGCTTGATCCTTTACTAATGATGATGCCAATCCTCCCCCTTCTCCAATTCACCTCGCTTTCCTCCTCCTCCACCTCCTCCTCTTCCTCCTCCTCCTATGCCTAACTTAGAGACTCCCCATGATTTTGCTACTCCCCTTGCACCACTGTCTACTAGTTTGGAGGCCTCTTCTACTATCGAGAGTGATGGATCACATCACGACTTACAGAAGTCGGGCATAAGTCATTGTGCATATAGGATCTTTCATTCATTCTTTTGTGATCTCACACCTTCATTACAGTCTCAATTGTTCTCACTTCATTGATTGATTCTCCTAAGTAAGCAGAGTGTAAACTTCTTGCTTGTCTTGGTGCATGTAGGTGTAGTGATATGCTTAATAGTGTCCATCACTTATATTTCCTCTATCAAGAAGAGCCACATCACATATGCTTTAATAGCTCGTTGTGCTAATGTAGTTGCTATCAGCAAACCCATCATGGTAGGGCATGTGCATGCTACATCTCATAGCCTTCACATAGCACCATGCACAATGAGAGTGGGCATGATGAGGAGGGGAGTTTGGATGCCAATGATGTTGATGCTCTATGGGCATCTAGTGGTCATGATCTCATAGTGAATGTGGCTTGATGCTAGAACTAGGCCTTGGATTGACAATTTTTGGAGAGGAATTGTAGAGCATCACAAATATTCAAGAAGGCATTGAGGAAGAGAGTTTCAGAGGGGATTTTTATTGAACATGATGCATGTTTTCTTGAGGTTGGCCAAGCATAATACAAGCACTCAGTATCTAGGCACTCTTATCAAGTAAAATAAAATATAAAAAAGAAGAATAGAGAAACATACCTCAGTATGGGAAATTGGTTCTAACACGGATGATACAACATACCTCCAATGGTAGAAGGGGTGAATGGTAGTACCTATATGCAACATATAAATGGATTCATGCTCTATCAAAGCCTTATAAGGACCATGTGACTTATAAGGACTTTACTATTTAACAAATTCTAAAAACTTCATATCAATAAAAATCTAAATCTAAGCACATATATATGATTTTTCATACAAATATCCTATGGCTTCGTCACCACATTAGCAATGATAGGCAACTCCTCATAGGGTTTCTAGTTTAGGGTATATATGTTGGGCAACTCCTCACAAGGTTTAGGGTTTATGTTGGAACAATCCCTTTAAAGTTTAGGGCAAAAATGTTAGGCAAACCTTCATAGGTTTTAGGGTATGTATGTTAGGAAACTCCTTTAACTATTCTAGTAACTTTTGAACACAACTATTCAATTAGCACATGGTAAATCAAATACTAAAAATAATATTTAGTAAATTCTAAAAACAATTAAGTACTACAATTAATTTATGTAGGCCATGTCTATAGGTAAGAAGACAAGTAAGTAAGCCATGTAGATACTTATATAGCCATGTCATTAAAGATCCCTTTGAATGGAATTTTATTTGCATGTAATTAAAGATCCCTTATAAAGAATATATAGGTTATTACAACCCTTCATAGGTCATTATATGTCCTTACAAGGCCATATAGGTCCTTATAAAAAACATGTACTTCCATATAAGGCCATTTTGGGTCCTTATATGGAACCCTTTAATACTCTTATATATCCATGTAGGTCCTTATATGGCCATGTAGGGTTATTATAATGCCATGTAGGTCCTTATATGGCCATGTAATTGAAGATCCATTGGAATGGCCTTTTGAGGATCATATAAGTCCTTACAACTCCTCATCTCTTCTTGCATATCCTTACAAGTCCATGTCAGTCCTTAGAAATAAAATGTACTTCTATATAAAGCCATGCAAGTCCTTATAGGGCACCCTATTTAATCAATGTTCTTATATAGCCATGTAATGCATTATATGGCCATCTATAAGGCCATTTAGGTTTGTATATGACCATGTAATTGAGGATCCATTTGAATGATCTTATAGGGACCATATAGATCCCTTATATGACCATGTAATGGAAGATCCCTTTGAATGGGATTATAAGGACCATATAGGTCCTTACAACTCCTCATAGGCCTTTCTATGGCCTTACAAGGCCATGTAGATCCTTATACGACATGTACTTTTGTATAAGCCATGATATCCTGATATAGCACCCTAATTGACTAAAACTCTTAGGTTCTTATATGGCCATGTATAAGTCCTCATAAGTATAAGGCCGTGTAATTGTCTATGAGCTAATCTACCAATACTAACACAAATGTTCAACTAATCTACTAATACTAACACAAACAAACTAATCTACAAATACTAACACAAATGGTCAACTAACACGTGCTAAAGCAAGTACTAAAAATAAGCCAATACTATTTAACAAATCTATAAAAAATTATACGACACATACTTTTGTATAAGCCATGTATGTCCTTATATAGTACCCTAATTGACTAAAACTCTTAGGTTCTTATATGGCCATGTATAAGTCCTCATAAGTATAAGACCATGTAATTGTCTATGAAATAATCTACCAATACTAATACAAATGTTCAACTAATCTACTAATACTAACACAAACGCACTAATCTACAAATACTAACACAAATGGTCAACTAACACGTGCTAAAGAAAGTACTAAAAATAAGCCAATACTATTTAATAAATCTGTAAAAAATTAAAACTTATGGAATAAATACTAAGATGATCTATGAGAACACATCATTAAAAATTCAAATATAAATTGAACTTATTGCAAACATACCTCTCTTGGATGAAAGGAGCCAAAGATGATGATCCATAAACAATACCTCCATCTCCGCACTAAAAGAGGTTGATTATGGCACTCACATCATATTTAGAACACTAATAAGTACCTTAAAATTCAATTTGCAACTAGAAGAAAAGGAAATAAGAAAAGAGATTATATCATGCCGATGGGAGTCTCGCCTTGAAATCCTACTCAACACCTATTGAATCACTCAGATCTTGAAACATTAATCAACACCACTGAGTGGCTTGACTATTGATTTGAAACTACTATGATTTGGGTCTTTAGTGACTATACAAAGGGGCTGGTATAAATGTATGCCCAGACCTCCTAAGTGTGGCCCACCAATAGAATGTGTAATAGGTTGTGCACGCCAAGCTATAGGCTACTCTTGCATCCTCCCACTACTAGCTCCTCTACCAAGCTACATGCTACTATAATCTACCTAAAATCCTAATACAAACTCTATATACAACTACATGCTATAATATATAGGGGATTTTGGTGATTATTAGGATTCCCTCCATGGTTGGTAGCTACATATTGACTATAGATATATGATGGTACGAATGGGTGAGAATAACTAGATATCTTTAAGGGTTTTCCACTCACTCCACTATTGCCATTACCATCCAAGAACATGTCTAAGGCAACATCCCTAACCCCAAGTAATTTCTCACATCCTCATATAAAAGGCCTAGGGATATGGAAGCGAGGTGCTAGGTAGCTAACCATTCCTCTATGGATGGCAGTTGTACTACCTAAACTATGGAAAGATGCCAACATGGATTCTAGATCTCCCATTAAGATGGAGGATAGATGGGATGTCAAGAGTCCTAGCACAGATACTAGATAGCTCCCTATTGAGAGACACTATGAGATCTTAAAGGGTAACTCCACCATTTGTGGGGAAGGGTAGGAAGGCAAAGATGGATGAAAAAATGAGACAAGAGATGGATAAAGAGGGATGAAAGAAAGAGAGAATGGGGGCACAACTTGGGGGGACAAGAAAAGGAGTCGAGAGGGAGTAGAGGGGAGGGGGGAGTAGACAAGGGGAAGGGGAGGGCTAGAAGGGGAAGGGGATGTATGACAAGTAATTCTAATTGGGATGGTAAGTGGGAGGGTAAGAGGAAATGCTAAGAGCGAGGGGATAACAAAATCTAGAGGAGGAGTGATCATAAGGCAAGTATTAAATGCTAGTGGCAGAACAACAAAAGGGCTTCACATCAAAATGTGGAGGCTTGGAAAAGCCCCTCTCCCCAAAAGTGAAACTTACAAAGGAAAAGGCCTAGCTTAATTTTCCTTATTGTATATGGGGCTAAACATACCTCGAATGAGGTAATAGTCATGGGATGATGGAAAATGGATACATGCACCACACATGATGGTAATGCCTAGATTGGCATCCCATGATCATGACCTAGATCCTCCACCATGGCATGTCACCTACCATCTCAATTGGACTGCCATCTTGCATACCTTGATTGAGGTATGATTAGAAAAGTGTTTGGCCACATCATTCAATTTGGGTGAGCCTTCCACCTAGATAGCTGTGTCATACCAAAAAAATCTAGCTACTATTTGCCATAAAGGATCCATCAATTACCTCAATTAGGGTATTTGCCATGTTGGGAATGCCATGTGAGATGCATTAATTACCTTGATTGAGGAATTTTCCATGTAGTCTATGCCATGTAGGATCCTTTAATTATCTTCTCAAGGTATTCACCACCTTAGGTATGCACTATAAGGGCCATCAATTACCTTGATCGAGGTATTTGTCATGTAGTCTATGCCATGTAGTAACTTTTATGGAGGTATTTCCCACCTTGGGTATGCCATATAGGGTCCTTCAATAATCTCAATCAAGGTATACAATTAACAAGTGTGTGCCACATGAACCATTACCATACCTCATGTATGCCATGTCATATGCTCTAATTACCTTAATTGAAATATTGGCTTGCCAAGTGTGTGCTAGGTAGATGCCATGAATAATCTCAATTGAGGTATTGTCCTTCCACATGATTTGCCAAGTAGGGTTTTTGATCAAATTGCATGTAAATTGCCACATAGGACTCCCAATACTAGAGGAGGTGCCATGTGTTACCTTGTAATTAATTGAAATACCTTGATCGAGGTTTAGTTCCCCCTTTCCCTTTCTTCCACTTGCTTTGTATTCCAAGGAAGAAGTGGGAACCCTTAGCTTGCAACCACCTCTATGCACTTCTTTCACATTCCACAAATCATCTCTAAAGTCACATAGTATACTCTCTTGGGCATGCAACTCTTGGGGGCATTACTATCATTGACACCAAATGTATCCTTGGGTGTAGAATAAAGCTTTTGATGATGTGAGCCTTATATGAATTGTGTGAATGACCTACACTTGTGATGTGAGCCTTATATGATTTGTATGAATGACCTAAACTTGGTTCATAGAATTGTCCCATCAATTAAATACCATAGCTTGTATTCATTATGATGAAAAACATGTTATATAAGCATCTAATGCCAATCCTATTGCCTCCAATTCTTATAAAAGCAAGAGCTGTTCTTAACATTGTTCGTCCCTCACAAACATTGTAATTATGTTCCATTGTTGTTTGGATATTGTAGCATCTATTTTTTCCTTATTGTTGAAGCCCTAAAGTGAAGGCGTTCAATAATGATGTGAAGCTAATGCAAAGGATGAATCAAAGGATGGAGCAAGCTACTGCAACCAAAACTATGAATCAAATGGATTGAGTCCTAATAGCTAGGTGCACCAAGCATCCATAGACTTGGGTGGCCAAAATTTACACCAATATTATGCCCAACAGTTTTGGAAACAACTTTGTGCATGAATCTTGGAAGCCCTATTTTAGCAAAATTTCAATGGCATCAATGAACACATTAAGGAGAGACTCCAAGTGTAGGAAAGACCATGAGCCTAATGAAGGGAGAGCATTTAGAGTAGTTAGTACTCAATTGTGGGGGACGTGGGAGTATGTGTAAATACATGTAGAGTGTGAAGGTAGCATAGAGATATGTATGTGAGAAGGGGAAAAAGCCATGCGTGTGCCAAGTGTGGTGATGCTTGCTTGTACTACATCAATAGAGATGATAAAGTAATGACTAAATTCTTCCCATTTAAAACTTGTAGGAGTTTATTTGGAATTGTAGGCAATGTGTAACCGCATTCACATATGTTTCATAGAGTAAAAACTTCAAGGGGGGGTGTGAGCATGATAAATCCATTCCATGATAAGAAAAGTGCACTTGTTAGCCACCTAGTAATAGGCGTATTGGGTTCATAGAGCCTAGAGCATGGGAAACTTATATGCATGTCTAAGCATAGAAGACCCACATTTCCGCCATCTCTCACAATTCAAGAGTTGTGGTTAGGGGTGAAATGCCACTCGAATCCCTCGTTTGCTCACTTGGTGAAAATGGTAAACAAATGTGTTTCTTTTTTAATTTCCTCCTAAAAGCAGTTTCCACAACGACTGCTGAAGATCTTACTTGTTAATGGGTCACAAGACCTCAAGAAATAATTTAAAATTAGAATTGAATAATCATCCACTAAGTAGGTTTTGGATTACATGATTTTGAATGATTGCTAAATAAGTAGGTTTTGGATTACAAGACTTTGAATCGTTGCTAAATATGGATTCAAATAGATATATCTCTAATTGATATGGAAAGAATTAGAACAAAATAATCTTTCATGAACTATGCAATTCAAAAACACAATAATAACATTCCAAAAACAGAGAATAAGGAATTGCACATAGCATAAAATTTGATATATTCATTCAATCTTAGATCTCTCTCTTAGAACAACAATTGAATTTTTAAGTCATTGAGACTGATTCAACAAGCAATTGGATCCTAAAACGCATATGAGTGAGAATCCAAAAGGCACAATTCATGATAGGTGCCTCTTTACATCTTAGAAGATAAACTACGCCTTACGTTTTTATTACTTAAATATGATAGGTTTCTCTTTACTTCTCATAAGATAAACTACAACTTATGTTTTTATTACTTAAATATGGGCTAGATTTATCATTAGCTATCACTGGTGCACTCATGGATAGGAATTTGGGAGAAATTACTGACCTAAACCCACCCAAAATGATTTATTTCTATCATCTAAATATAATAGACCCTTCTCCCGAAGCAACATCTTATCAGTCAAAGCCTATGTGGTGAACTGATAGAAGAGTTCACAATACCAAGGTTTTGACAACCCCCCCCCATAATGTCTGCTACACCTACTAGAAGGAACTAATGGCAAAAATGGATTCTAGCTAATATTACCCAATCAAAGTTGATTGTGACAAAACACTACAATCAAACATCCATAAGAGTAATGAAACTTAAAAACACAGATTATTGGTCCTTAATCATAGTCTCTATAGTAAGGATCTCTTCAGTAGACTAGGCTACTGATATGTCTTCCAAATCTAAACCTTCTGATTCTGTCGCAATGTCATTATTCTTTTTATCTAATTCACCATATGATCAACAAGCTAAACAATAGGTAAAGATTTTGTAGACACTCAAAACTAGGAATATTTTTGCACTATGGTTAGAACTGTTTTCTCTTCATACATCATTTTATCAAACAGTATATTGGCTTTCTTCTCCACAACATCCAAGACTACTCATTCATTTTTCATCCTTGGAAACTTGAATCTCTTTGTTTGGAGGCATAGCTGTAGATGCTATGACTATTATGCTTCTTTAGGATGCTTCAATGTTGGCACATTAGGATGAAGGGAGCCTACAACATCACTGCTTGTCAACAACTTATCAATATTAGACATAAGTGTGATGTTAGGAAAAAATGAGGATTTAACTCTAGTTTGGTAGCATCATAGGACATAAAAATGTCCTTTTGATGTTTTGGCAAAAAAAATCACAACTTGATGTAGATGAGATGTAGATGTGTTTTTTGATGATTCCCTCTCTTGAGCTTAAGGTAGACTCATAAGAGTATTTTTAAAAAATATATGGATCACAAAAAACCATTACATGTGATTACAAAATGCTCACAAATGTATGGTTACACAGTCACCCAAAAAGTGCTCAAATTTGAAACTTTGTCTAGCATGCTTGACAATAAAAATGATTGCAATGAACAAGCATTTTTTACAAGTGTTTATAAGTATATATCAAACACCTAAGAGTGATAAGAGATTAAGTGCTCTTAATCTCAACTATTTAGTGTCAAAATAGGTTGCACATTAAATCTAGCTTTTATAGTTTTAAATTATCCCGCATATAAGAATCCTAATTGTAGTAGGCCACCATAATCCTGATTAAAAGATATTTCTTGATGTTATTTTAGTGGAGAAATGTGCTCTAGAAACACCTTGATGTGCTTTTTGCAGTATAGTATGCTTTTCAAGTTTTGAAGGATATTGTCAGATTATCTAATCTACCTCATGCTGTAAAGTGCACTTGCTATTACCAAGAATGTTTTGCTCTTCAATGCTAATCTATGCCTCTTTGATATTTCACCATTGTCTTTGGAAAGGCACCATCCATGAGGAATCTAAGCAGCTTATCATATGGATATATCCCTTTGATAGCCTCCACCTCAAACAAAATAGCATTTGGTAGATCATTGTGAGTATTCCTTCCATCAACACTTCTCCTATTTGGTAGATCATTGAGTATTCCTTCCATCAACACTTCTCCTATTTCCAACCTATTGAGGTAATCAATAATTAAGTGGGGACTTTTGGTTGTGTGAACTACACTATAGTCAAATTCCTATAATAATCATATCCATCATGTTCACCCTCCTGTGGGTTGCAACTTATTTAACAAATAGAGTATTGATTGGTGATCGACATGAAAAACAATTTGGTTACCCAAAAAATAATGGTAAAACTTTGAACTGAATAAATCATTCCCAAATATTTTAGTTCTGTAACGGAATAATTCTATTCCATTGGTGACAAAGCCTGACGTGCATAATAGATTGGATGATACTAACCCTTTTTTCTTGTCTAGATTAAGAAAGCTCCGATCCCTATGTCGAGACGCACCAAGAACTGTATGGAACTCCAAGTTCTAGTTTAATAGTACTATTTTAGTGTGACAATCAACATCATTTTCCAGTAGTTTGAATGCCTTGTTTTACTCTTTTTGCCAAATGAATTGAACATCTTTCTTTGTAAGCTTGATAAGTGGCTAACAAACATATAATAAATACCTTAGAGACCTGTTGTGCCACTTCCGTGAATGCTTGGATCTCTTCACAAGAAGAACATTGATGATTTCAAAAAGACTTCCAATGGACCTCATAACTTCGTTCACATTGCAGCTGCTTCGGCACCTTGATTGGCTTCCACTTTTTTGGGATCAATATCCATTCTGGAAATTTGTAAAGAGGGTATTATAAAGTAGTATCCCACTACAGACTGTAAACGTGCACTTTGCCAGATTTAGGCTTAGTATGACCATCCTATAGTTATCAAAGCAGAGTAGAAGGTGTTGAATGTGCTCATTTTTTTTGTGAAACATGCACTAAAAGAGTCCAAAAACACCCTCATAAAGCTTGTCAAATATGGCACATGTTTGGATCCAAGACATAAATAAGAGAGGTGCAATTTTCAATTCGACACTCATGACATTCTAGTACCTAGAGAGTAAACACTTCCTATTCTTTTACAATGCTATTTTATATTTGTCTTCTTCTACCATTTGAATCCCATTGTACCCACTAAGAACATCCAAAAGCTATATACCTCATATTCGATGAAAACATCAAAGCATTGTGTTACAGAATGGCCGTGGGAATAGATCTATGATTGTGGCAATATTTAGCTTCCTATAGTTAACACAAATGTGCAACTTACCATTCTTCTTTGGATGAATGAAAATAGGTGACAACCACATGACTTTTTCAAGTAGGTAGATAAAACCAACTTTTAACAATTTATAAATCACTTGTTTGACAGAATTTGCATCTTTCTTTAAATTAATTTATGAACACATCGACTCCTTTTGTATCAGTGTACTCCCATGTAAAGACGTCTTTTGTCTTTGTAAGATTTTTTATTAGATCTTCTCAGAATTCTCTCTTTACATGTACACCGATGCGGCTTTTCCATCGTACCCAAATTCAATTCTATTATTCCTCTCTTAGAGAAATGAACCCACAACAACGACTCATTTTTAAGGACATAATGCTCAAAAAAAGATCAGAACCAACCAAAAAAATTCATTTGTTCTTATCTGGGAACGCAGGGGTAGGGAAAACATTTGTCGCAACACTATGAACGGAGGCACTTCGAAGCTACTACACACACAGAAGCACAACAAGCATTGATCTCCCAAATGTATTGTTGCTGTTGACATACACTGGAAAGGTGGCAAGAACTATTAGAGGGAGCACATTGCATGCAGCTGTGCACCTGCCTTTACAGACAAGCTCATACATTGGGATGCATGCCGAACAGTACGAGGCCGTGCACATGGTTCTCATCGATGAAATTTCATTGGTAGTTATTCATACTTTCCTTGCAGCAGACATGCGAATGCGAGAAATTAAAGAAAACCACCACGAGCCATTTGGTGGAGTCGATGTTATGCTCTGTGGTGACCTTTGCCAAGTAAGCCCAGTTAAAGACTTGTGGATTTTCATGACACAATCCACGACAACTTCAATGCTTGGATCTTTTTGGAGATCACAAATACAAACCTTTTCTTCCTCCCAAAGCTAGAGAGAAAACACATCAAAGTGGACCAACAAGTCCTGCAAGAACTATCAAGACTGAGAAGGGAGAAACAATGGATATGCAAACAAATCAACTTTGGAGAAGAAAGAAACAATGACACAACATTACAAAGCCTTAACACGAGATCAAAGAAGGGACACAACTTAGATTTGCTATGACCACATACTACAAGAAACAACACACATTACTGCAACAGCAAGGCTTCTATGACAATGGATGTGAAGCCCTACTTACACATTTCAAAACAAAAGACAAACAACATATAATTATTATAAACATATACAAAGCAACAAAAGCAAAAATAGAGACTTTGACATCAATGGTCAAACAAATACTTAATAGGACACTGCCCGCAATAAAAGCATACACTGTAAGAGACTTGAACATTGACTTCAGTACCGAATCGAACAAAAAAGCGAAACTAGAAGATGTTATGAGAACATACGGCATGGAGCAACTTATTGCAACACCTACAACAATATACGGATCCACAATTGACCAAATATGGACCAACCAAAACAAACATCATACAAAACACATCATAAACTACATTTATTGGTTAGACTACTCTCTACTTTACACAATGATAACGTCATGAAAAACCAAATTGAAAAAGGGGAAACCCCCAAAAAACCAATACCCTATTTGGGTAGGCCCAATGAAGATCCTTCATCTTGTTTCATTTTGCTAGTCATTAATAGTTTAGAAAGTATTAGTTGTGGAGAAATGGAAGAGGGCTGTCAATCCAATGAAACCAAGGTGGCCTAGTTTCCGATGGCCTTAACCAATGAAGCATCAGAATGGTACCTAGACCTCCTAGTGGAAGAGCAAGCCACATGGCACCTGCTTCAAACAGAATTCAAGAGGCTCTTTCAAATAGAGAGACTACAAGATGATCCCACTCTCCAACTAAGCAAGATCGAACAAGGCTATCAAGAAGATGTACGCATGTACTTGGGCAAGATGATGTTGAGATATCGAGCTCCACTCGTGATATGCCAGGGTGACTGTTGTGCATTTATGTCATCGATTTGTTAGCTGCAGATGCGGTTGGTATGTCGCCCATGAATAATAGCTGGATAACAGCTATCTTTATGTACTCTAGTTAGTGGCTCAGTTAGTATGCCACCTAGGTTAGCTAAGTTTGGTTTGAGACCCACATATAGGGTTCACCTATTTCTTTTGTACTGAGAGAGAGTTCTTTTGGCTTCCACAACTAAGAAGAGGAAAACTATTTTCAGCCTCCACCTATGTGTATTCCCCCATTGTGTATGTGAGAAAGCTACAAGTGAGATCCTTACTTCTCTCCCACTCTCTTCACATGGTATTAGAGCTCGGTTCATGGTAAGGAGCTCAACAAAGCAAACCAAGTTTGCGGTGTCTTGGTAAGAGGATCAATGTTGCTTTCCTGGATTTAGGGAGATGCCATATTCCTTGCATTTGATTAGTACTGCTTCAAGACATTTGAAGTGGTCTTTCTTGTTTGAGTGGATGCACAAATCGTCCAAGAACACTTGGAAAAACTCATTCAGAAATGACTTGAAAGCTGTGAACATGACTCACTGGAATGTGGCCGAGGCATTACAAAGGCCGAATGGCATGAGTCTATATGCAAAAATACCCCATTTTGTAGGAAGTGTTGTTTTTTATTAGTCTTTAGGAGCAATTTGCACTTGGTTATAGACACTGAAGCCATCCAAGAAGCTATATATATAAGAACTTGCCACTTTTTCCAACACTATTTATGTTAAGGGTATGGGATAGTGATTCCTAATTGTGGCAGCATTCACATTCTTTAAGTTTACACATATTTTGAGCTTCTTGTTGCGTTTAGGCATGATGATGATGGGTGAAACCAAAGCAATGTGCTCTATCTCATAAATGAATCCAACATCTAAGAGTTTTCCTAGCTCGTCTCATAAACCATGGTGCCATACTTAGGATTTGTGCGATAAGGTCCACATACCTTAGGGTGGGCACCTTCCCTCATAGGTATCGTGTGTACTATCACGTCTGGTGAAATTCCTTTCATTTCTTTGTATGACTTTGCCAGGTTGTCACAGTATTCCATTAGAAGTACTTTGAGTTTGGTTTCATCTTCCTGTCGAAGCTATTTTCCAATGAAAACCTGTTTTTCTTCCTCTCCTTCAAGGGTGAGGTTTATTGTGTGATTCAGTAACAACTCTAAATACTTATGGAGTTTTCTCAAACATGGAGTCCCATCCCCTCTCACAGACACCAAAACTTGGCATGTCTACAGTTACACATTGCACGATATCCCTAACTAGCCACAGCACCTGACCTCTCACATGTATCATACCCCACTTCGTGCATCCTTTCACAACAGTGGCATCAAACATGCAGTCCAAAAGCTTCATAATGGATGCGCAAAAGATCATAAGGGCCTACACAATGAATTCACTGCATATGGAATATATGCCTTGCTCAAAGCTATTCAATGAAACAGTTTGAACATGCTTCAATTACCTCGACCCTTAACACCATCACATCCATACACAAAGCAAGAGATTCCATGAGTCCATACACAAAGCGGAAGATCTCAAAAACTACAAGACCATTATAATTGGGCATGTTATTTCCAAGATCTATGCATCAATACTCTATGCAGAGGTCATCCTAGTCATAGAGCTTTGGGGATTCAAAGCCAAGGGGTAGGCAGGCTTTCAGGTAGATCATGAAACCATGGACCATATACTCACACTCAGAGGGATCATCTAGGAGGCTAGGACATGGAGAGAGAGGGTGCATTGTTGCTTTGTGAATTTTCGGAGGCTTTTGAGACAATGTTGAGAACTTGGCTCATCAGATGCCTACAAGAGTTAGGATATGACCAAGAGATCATTTGGCCAATCATGGCACTTTATGAGGGGGTCTCAGGTAGGGTTTGGATTGGTACAGGATGGATAGAGGAGATCATGAGCACCATTGGGATCAAACAAGGTTGTACTTTATCACCGACCTTGTTCGATCTCTATATAGATGAGCTTGAGATGTTTATCAAGACTTTGGGAGGGATCGGTTGCTCTCTAGATGGACCCTTGCTTCAGATACTTCTATATGCAGATGATGTGGTCTTGCTATCTTCTTCAGCA
This sequence comes from Dipteris shenzhenensis, assembly GCF_047967505.1. Taxonomy (NCBI): domain Eukaryota; kingdom Viridiplantae; phylum Streptophyta; class Polypodiopsida; order Gleicheniales; family Dipteridaceae; genus Dipteris; species Dipteris shenzhenensis. Next base: position 28,580,723 of record NC_141613.1, read on the forward strand.
AAGGAACTCAAACGATACCTGGAGCATTACACACTTTTTGTGAGATGCACGACTCGAAGGTCAATCTTGGTAAAACCACAGTCATGATCTTCAACACATCTCGGGTAGCCATGCTGAGAGAGTAGTTCACATTAGATGGGTTACCTATGGAGGTAGTTGTATCCTACACATACCTGGGGTCCTATTCTTCGGCCCAATCTTCATGATGCAACCAGACGAAAGCTTGCTTCTTCTGGTGAACTAGGAGACGGTACTCTTCCATGGGCATGTACAGTGGGTGGACTCAACGATCGATGGGCGAGCTGCGGTAGTATCACCAAAATTTCTCCAGTTGTTTTCCTTCAATGTTGAAAGTGGAGCCTTGGAGTTTCCAAGTATGTAAGCTTGAACTTTCACTATCATTGCACAAAATATTACCATATCGAATAAATCAATATATCATTTTGTACAAATTCATAATGGGGGGCACATTCTGATACAAATTCATTTGTCGAGTTCCTACTTGTAGCTCTAAGAAGATCATAGAAGGTACAAGTAATGAAAAGAAAGTGATCAAAGAATGGGACAAGGAAAATAACTGCCACTTGTTCTTGATTGTTTGCACATTTGTGTGAACAAGATCTGTGACTGTAGAGACTTATTGGGGGTAGGAGAAGAGGCCTTGCAAGTTTGCATTATCTCATCAATTACGGCTTGCTTCTTGGCCTCTTGAAGGACCTAGATTCGGGCTACTAGATCTGCCATCTGTTAACTTATTTCCGATACTCCATGTTGTAAATAGAAAATCTGCTCTTGGGGGCCAACAATGGGCGTGTTTAAGTCCCCTTGTTGGCATGTCCTTGCATAGGGAGGGGCTGCCGAGGCAGCAGCTGTAGAGTATAGATTTTACGGGTTGGAATTAAGGTTGTAGGAGAAAAGCAAGACAAGGAGGTTGAGGAGCTCCATATTTGCCAAGGTATCTGAGTGCATGGTGTGTGTGTGTGTGTGTGAGAGTGAGAGAGAGAGAGAGAGAGAGAGAGAGAGAGAGAGAGAGAGAGAGAGAGAGAGAGAGGAGAGATCCTTAACAAGCCCAGCACAGGCTAACTTTGTCATAAGCCTTTCTCCTTGTCTGTTTGGTATTTTTTGAACTTTTCTATCCTAGCATCTTGGGCTTGGATTATAACAACTACTCCATATTTGCCAAGGTATCTGAGTGCACGGGGTGTGTGTGTGTGTGTGTGTGTGTGTGTGTGTGTGTGTGTGTGTGTGTGTGAGAGAGAGAGAGAGAGAGGGAGAGAGGGAGATCCCTAACAAGCCCAGCACAGGCTGACTTTGTCATAAGCCTTTCTCCTTGTCTGTTTGGTATTTTCTGAACTTTTCTATCCTAGCATCTTGTGCTTGGATTATTATATCCATGGCTACAGTAGATGTCAGATAAAGATGTGGTGAAGCTCTACAGATATTGACACTAAATCAGCAGGAAGGGGGGATGTATTGAGTGCGTTTAAATAGTAAATTCCCTCAGAATCTGAAAGGGAGAGAAATATTTGTAGGTATTAGGGCGGTTCCAATAGCTTACATGCACCATTTGAATACAGTGAGTGTATATGATACTTAGTACTCAGATCTAAATTGAGGAAAAGCTTTTTGTAGGATACTACAGTTGACTTCTATCTTATGTATGTTTTAGCTATGTTTACTATATTGGAATGATATTTTTGTATTATTGTGTCTTCTTTTGCAAGCTGGGCAGAAGTATATCTACACAGGATCTCAAGATGGATGTGTCTACATCTATGACTTGGTAACTATGACGACATCCTTTTACATTGTATTATCTAGTTGTATTTTTGCGTGCACCATTTGCACGAGAAACGAGATGAAATGTCGAAAGTCGAGTAGCTAATCATGTATAAGCTTGTAGATTAGTTTAACACCCTTTGCAAGACATTTGTGACTAGAGATATTCCTAAATATTAATGACTGCGTACAATTGTGAGGCTATTGAGCTAGATTAATACAAAGGGTTATTTTTTAAAACTTAATTTTATGTTTCCTAGCATCTGCCAAGCTGAACATCATTACATTGGCTAGTGATGCTCCATATCTATGTATAAATGCTTATGCTTTTGAAATCCAGATGGCAGCTTATGCTTGGGTACTCATGAGAACATAAGCATAGCTTTGGTTACTAACTTATTAATATATTGTATTTTTCTCATTTACTCATAATTTTGTCTAAAGTCTCTTACAAACTCCCTTTCCTTTAAAAAGTTCAATTTGTAAGATTGAATGTATTGTAGTCTTATGAAGGGGTGTGTGTGTGTGTGTGTGTGCGCGCATGCATGTGCTTCTTTTCAAATGTAATTCAAAATGGAAAGAAAGGGCAATTCAGTTGCCATGCACAACAACAATTGAGTTGCTGCACACAGTGCTAAGATGCTCATTGAATTACTTAATTTATACTTAAAAAATAATATAGCCTCAAAACTGACATATAGTTTAAATCACAATAGCTTCATACTTTCACACAAGAGTATAGAGTTTAGAGAAAATAGTGGAATAGAGGAACGTCAGTGCTTAGCATGTGAATGGGGGTACTCCCAACAGTAAGAGATTTGCATATTTCTCTATTCTAAATGATGTGTGGTAGAGGCCATGGGCACAATTAAACTAAGGTTAGGGGTAAAGTAAGGTTTTAGGGAGGGGGACAATGATTAGGGGAAGGTAGGGGGGACAAGTGGACAGTGGGAAAGGAAGAAAGTGAAGGAGGTAGGGGTTAATCATGAGGGGAATGCCCCCCTCTAATGGCTAATGGCGCATGTAGCACCTTGGAATTTGTGTTGTAACAATAGAGTCCGAGGGCTCTTCCATTGATAAATGTATGCCATAAAGTGGTACGCCAAATTACACCCCTCAAACAAACATGGAAAGGAGAGCACCTTAATATAATCTCTCTCTCTCTCTCTCTCTCTCTCTACATATATAAAGGTGGTTAACTAGTTCTAAATATCATCTATCTCTCTCTCCCCTGACTCCCTTCCTTTTGTAACAAACATATGTACAAATGTGTGAGATGAAACAAGCTTTAAAACTTATCTACTTAACAAAGAGACAAATTTCAAAGAGGAATCACTTCATGACCTAGAAAGTATGTGTCCCTCTTGTGAAGTTTAGTCTACATACTCCAAAGGACAAAGAAAGCACAATAATGATAACACCTTCTTGTGTGGTTAATTCAATTTGTTGTTCCTACTCTCATCCTACTCCTTTCAAGTAAATATAGGACACCTTGGTAGACCTCTAAAGAGAAAGAGAGAGATACATAGAGAATGAACCTTCTTGTGTGGTTAATTCAATTTGTTGTTCCTACTCTCGTCCTACTCCTTTCAAGTAAAGATAGGACACAACCTTGGTCTCTAAAGAGAAAGAGAGAGATACACAGAGAATGAATGGACATGATAGGAATAAGAGAGAGGAGGGATGAACAAAGATTTAACAAAAGTTTTATGTGAGAGATTTTCATAGGTTGAAGAGGAATGCGAAAAAAGAGAAAGGAAATCATGAATCAAAAGCAAAATGAAGATAGTTTGAAATAAGGTTCCAAGCGGAGGTGCATTTGACTCTTACGATTATTTAGAGATTTGATGTAATTGTCAGGGAACTACATTTTGTATATGCACACATTGGAGCCATTTTCCCATGCTCATGTAATTAGTGATTAGTCACCTAAATCCCATCCACTCAACCATCTTGTGCAAGTCCAAGTACACAATGGTCATGGGGGAGGAGGATGGCTTGATATAGTGTGTGGAGGTAGGCATTTGGGCATTCAATGATTGAGTGAATCAATTCTTCAAGGCCATCTTCTTTGACCCTTATGGTTCTTCACATCTTCTCCTCATAAGCTTCTTTGGTTTCTGAATCACATTCTCACTCCACTTCTATTGATCAAAACTCTCCTCCATGTTAGATTCCAAATTCCGAGTCTATCACTTCTTTTCCACATCGGATCGGAACTCTCCAGAAATCGCATGCACCAAAAATACCTATGGTTTAATTCTCATATATTGTTATACTATTTGACTAACATCCACCTCAAAGAGTGGTACATTGGGAGGATTAGCATCAAGGACTTCATGTTCTACCTTATCCTCCAGTTTTGATGGCATGTTGACACATTAATGGATGATCCTCCTTCTTGAGCATAACCTTCAGATATCATGTCTAGTTGAGCTTCTTTTTCTTGAGCCTCACATTGTAAGGCTCAATGCACATGCTCCCATTAGGGAGTAGATGGTGCATAGTTGAGTTACACACTGGTTTTAACCTCTCCCCACCTCCAAGGAGTTCATGTGCAAAAATTGTAAATGTATTCATAACCAGATAGTTGCTTTCGTCGTATGATTTTGCACCCTCTATAGCATGTCTGCACTTCTTTGCACATTCCCAAACCTCCAAATGGCAGTTTTCATTCCTTCCCCACTGATAGTTGCCAGTAGGAATGAGTCTATGCATAAGTGCGAGTTTCGACACCTCCAAAATGGGGGATGCATTTTGGATCACCGATGGTGCATTCATTCCTCCATTCAATTAATAACGTGCCCAAAATTTGTGTGCAGCTAGGTACACTCCTTTGGGAGTGTGTGCATTGGCCCTAATCTTTGATGTGCTCCAATCGTGTTTGACCTAGGCTGCCTTGAACCATGGTCTTCCCAACATCATGGGGTATAGTATACCCCCTTATTCCATTTTAATAATTATGAAATTTACTTGGAATGTGAGAGCCTACATAGTGGTTTGTTGATTCTGGATGATTTTGAGTGGTTACACTTTCCTTTGATTGGCCATCTTCACTTGGAATAGAATGTGGGTCAAAGCATGTTGACGAGTCCCATTCTTTCATACATGAAATGAGGTAGGATATTTACTCCACATCCTCCATCAAGTAATGTATTTGGTAGCTCCTACCCATTGCAGTGCACTTTTAGTGTAGAAACCTTATAGTCCACATCCTTTGGTTCTCTTTGGAGAAGTGATGGGTCCTTTGGATGTTGCTCATGGTTCTTTTAGAGTATTTTTTCCTTCCTCATCTGAATCAATTTCCATTAAGAGCTGCTTTATTAAGCTCTTTTAGAACAAGGGGACCAAACTACTTGCAGTTGGTTTAATGTAATATGAAATTGTGCTTGCTTTAGGGCTTTGAACATATCAATTGATAAATTTTCTTGTGTAGAAAGATGACCTTCGGAGTCCTTCTTTGGGGTTTCTTTGAAATATTTGCTTTTTGGCATTGTACTGGTCATTTTATCAAACTTTGTTCCCTCTTCAAAGATGCCATTGTAGGTTGCCAAACTTTGATGGTCTTTTTTTTTCCTTGTAATTTCTATTCTTAAGTACTCCTATTCTCACTTATGCATGATATTTCCAACAAAGCTATTTATCTTTTACCAAAAATTTTGGGACCTTCCTATACATTTTCAATTGTGATATGTCCTCAGCAATCATAGTGCTCATGAGGATCATAGTTCCACTTCAAAGAATGCCAACATTTTTTCGGACTTTTGCTTCTTAGATTTTTTAGCTTTAGCATTAGACTTCTGAGTCCTCTTCTTCTTTTCCTCTTCTTTTTTTTTCTTTTTTTCTTCATCATCAAAATCATTGTGAAGCACTGTCCGAATTTGTATTGTCTTTCTTCAACTTTTTTATCATGCCTATCCTTTATTTTGCATGCTTTGTTGATTCGATTAGGGCATTGAACCCTCTTGCACCTGTTGGTAGGTCTATGCCTCCAACAAGGCTCTAAATCTCTTTCCTCTCCGCCAATGTCTCATTGGATGGCCTTTCTAGTACATCTAAACTTGCATTTAGATTCCCAAATTGTTGGTGGGTATAATCCTCCACTTAGAGCTTCTAGAACTACCTCAGTTTTGTGGCTTTCTTTAGACATCATGTGAAGTCTACTTTTTGAATCCTACCAAGAATGCTGCTTTTAGGGTGTCATAATCAACAAAATGACCTATGTTGTAAGGATTAAACCAACCCATCACTATTCTACCAGTGAATGTACCAGCAAACTATTGTAATGTCTCATGATCACTGAACATCGTATCAAAGGTACTCGTCAGCCAATATGTTTCAAACTGTGCCACATGGCTATACGAGTCTTCTTCTTCTTTGTTTTGAAATGCAAGGAACATACATTTCAAGCTTTCCAAATTCTAATTTTGCATGACTAATAGTATTGGGAATGGTTGATGTGGCACTAGTTATATTGGTGGTATTTGTAGCCTTCTTTATTGAGATGGGATCACTGATGTCGGAGTGCTCTCTCTATACTACTATATTCTTTGTTTTTATCAAATGTGCTTCCTGGATCTTTTACTTTAAATTTCGATGACTCAGGTACGACCTTATTAGTGTCCTCTAACTCTAATAGGTCGGTTGGTCATTTTTTGCTCCTCTCCTCTTGTTTGGAAAGGGTCAAATTGTAATTTGCGATTGGTTCTCCATCAGACCAAGTTGACTGTTTTGACAAATGCTGCAAAATTTAGATCTCCTCATAGTTGGTCTCCCAAACTTGCCATAGGTATGACTTTCTCGAACAATTAGATAGCCATTTGAATTCCTTCACTTGTGGTGATTTGTTGGACTGTACTCCAACAACCATTAATTGAACTTGACTTTGTTCATTTGAGATTCACTCCTCTTGCAGGTGAGCTTAAAGTTGGGTGTGGTAGGGTCTAAAACCCAATCCATTGTGATCTTCTGATATGCACTCTCCTACATTTCAACATCCATACCAACAATCTTCTAAAAAATTGCTTCAGATCGGTGGGATCCAAAACAATACCTATTTTTTATGTCAAAATGATTGGAAAGACACATCTTTTTGAAGATGTTGGATTTAAGAAATTGGAATTCTGGAGTAGAAATTGGTCTTTTCACACCAATTGATCACAACAACACTAAGTTAAATGATGAACCTATCATATTTTCCTCATAGAAATATTCATGCTAAAAGGCCTCATCTTTCTTCGACTACTTCTTCCTCATTCTAAAAAAGTATAGCATCTATTTGAACCACATTCATTGATCCATCTCTCCTGGCACCTTCAATCATCAGACATGGTTAGAGACTTCGAACCCACAAAATCATCACTTTTAATAGGTTGCAAGACCTTGGTAAATAAAAAATTTTCAAAATAGAACAATCATCCACTAAATAGATTTCAAATGATAGAATCTAAAATCATTACTAAATATGGATTGAATCAGATATAGCAAACACTCTCTTTCGTTGATATGGAAAAGGATCATAACTTAATCATCCTTTATGAAGTCTGTAATTTTTTTAAAAAAAGCATTCTAAAAGTAGAGAATAAGGAATTACACATGCAATTAACTTTTTTTTCTTTCATTCATTCTTAGGTCTCTCTCTTACAATAGCAACAATTGAATCTTTCAAGAGTCATCAAGATTGATTTAACAAGAAATTGAATCCCCCAAATATATGGGTCAGAAGCCAAAAGGCACACCTCATGATAGGTGGATCTTCACATCTCAAAGAATAAACTATGATTGACTTACGTATTTATTACTTATCTAACACATCACCATTTATCACTACTAGTGAAGGTTTGCATTTCATGTTCTAGTAAGAGAATATGATAGGATATAGTTTGTAGGATTGGTAAAGAAACCTTGGTATTGATGAAGAAGCAAAATGATGGGAAGAAGTAAGACGGAGACACTAACAACTCGGAGAAGCAAGCCTGAGTTAGAGCCAAAATGTAAGATGTGGTGAAGCTAGTGTGGAAGTATCATGAGCAAATAATAGTTTCCCAAGTTAGTGTAGCCCAAGTGGCCCTCCAATTCAAAAAGCTATCTTCATTATTGTTTCACTACATCTTATACCTTGGGAAGATTGAGTTCATGGCATACATTGAACTGTGGAAAGAAGGTTAGATGCATCCCAATAAATTCATCAACTTGTCATTGATGATTGCCAAGGGATAATGTATGTTTTGAATACATGAAGCAAATGCCTTGGTACTAGATATGCGGAGGATGAGGCCTAAAGAAAGTCAAAGAGTAAGCAATGCAAATGGGCACAAAATGAATGTCAGATGTAGTAAAGGATGCAAGAGCGTGCTAAAAACAAACATTTCATTAGACCAGGGAAGAGTGGGCAACGAGAGTCGATGAGCAAACTTACGGAAGCTTGTCACCGCTGAATGACAAAGAAATCCAAGCCAAGGAAAAGATTGGGAAAGTGAAGAGAGAGGACACAAAGAAGGACAAAGAGAGGAAACCAAGCATATCATGGTATAAAGATCTAGGAAGCCAAATCTCACCAAATTCACAAAGACAAAGGAGTGATCCAAGTTTAATTTGCGAAGATCTTATGAGGATGGAAGGTCAAACAAGGTGTCCATCAGCAACTCCATCGGTGAACCCTCTAGCAATGGGCTAGGACCGAATGTGAAGACCATGTGTGAAGGCTAGCACCGCCATTGGTAAACCCTCTAGCAATGGATTGAATGCCCATACCAAATTTAAAAACTTTATATTTCCATTGTGGCGCTTCTTGTGAATGGTGAATATCTTACATTGCAATACAAAGCAGGAAGAGGATGTGTTTTCCCACAACACTTGAAGATAAGGCTATTAAATGGCTCGATCAATATCTAATTATCACTTTAACACATGGAATGAGTTGAAGGAAGCCTTTTAAAGAGGCTTCAGCATGCGTTTAGCAATAAAGATGTGATATTAAAGCTCAACTAAATCAAATAGAAACAATTTGTGAGTTATGAAACTCAATAGAAACAATGTGTGAGTTATTCATGAAACTCCACACTCTTATTTTAAATCAACTTAGTATGCAACAAGAAGGGAAACTCCAATAAACCCAACTCAAACGTTGATACATGTGGCCACTATAACAATAGAATACTTCTGAAACTTCTGAAATAAAAAGCCCCCTCATGTTAATTTTCCTAGGCACATTATTAAACCCCCTCATTTTAATACATTACTATTAATGCAATTAAACCCCCCCTCATTTTATTAAACCCCCTCATGTTAATTTTCTCAGGCACATTATTAAAGCCCCCTCATTTTAATACATTACTATTAATGCAAATAATTAAAAAACCCTCCCTTTTGAATGCATTTGGTATATTAGATGCACCCCACAAGAAAGTGTAGTGGGTGCAACTCTTCAACATATTAAGAATCACTGCTATGATGGACAATGATAGTTCATAAAATAGTTTGGCCAGAGACTTGATGATGGGAGACCTCTAATCCAGGTGTGGGACTCTTTCATTGGTGATATGCTATTTATCTATTTGGAATAAGTATTGAAGGAGGGAGGAAGAAACATGAACATATCATGGATATTTTCTCCACCATTAAATACGAACTAATAGTTCATAACTCCTCAACCCTATTGCTCAATGGATAGCTTTGTGTATGATCTCATTGCTAAGTCAGTTTTTTAATGAAGCATATGACTATGTGCATCTTTTTTTTTTGCCAGCATATACAACGTAGTTCTAAAGCTTGGCACACCCACAACTTGTACTTGATGCACCTTTCCTTCCATTCCTTGCCTAACTACTCATGAGTCTGCAACACTTTTAATGAAAAATATTTGTCTCAATTATGTTTATTAATAGCCATGTGGAGTGATTATGCAAGTATTATTTCTTCAAGTGTATAGTATTGACTCTTTCTTCGGCTCCTTTATGGGAGACAACCAAATTAAAAAATTGCGAAGCATAACTTAAGGACCATGAGAATGAATACAATTGTTAGACAAAAATAGTAACTACACAACATCATGAGGGAGAAAAGCACACTAATGATAAGGATGGGCCATTGCACTTAGGGAGGAGGATGGGCCATTGCACTTAGGGAGGCAATATTTGCATTTGGCAATGGTGATGCTTGAGATAAGGATTCTAATATCCTTGTCACATTATTTATGTATGTATCATCAAACCTTGCACGAAGGAAAAAACGACAACACTAAACAATTCAGAAAATTCGTTAACACACAAATGGGAATCAAGGATCTTAAGGGACAAGCAAAGAGAAACTTTGCTTCATGAGAGATCAAACGAGTTACGAGAGCTTGAGTCTTAGGCTGACATGTTGGACGATTGGGGGGTCGTTGGGGAGTCGTTGAGATGCAATTCACCGTATACGCTACTCCATTGCGCGTCGTGTACGATTGTTCACTTCATGCACATCGCATTACAGTTCACGCATTGGCTGCGGTAGTCCTGTATGTTGAGCTCAAATGACCGCGTAGAGTGGGACTCCACTGTCAAGTTTTTAAAGTCATCTCTAGCATAGAATCTACGAATATGGCCTAACGTTCTGCTGGAAGCTGGAGCGAAGAAGTCTCGGAATACACAGAGGGTCGACCAAGGAGGCCCCTCTTGGCAGATACGACTGTGGCGGTGGAGGACGTTCCTCCATGTGCTCTGAATGTACTCTTTAAAAATTGGTCATTCGGGAGAGACGTGGGGGTGTGTCAGCGTATCTCGAATCTGGATGTGGGCATGGAGTTGCGGAGGGGAGACTTTTGGCAAGACATCTTCTTTTTGCTGTGGTGAAAAGAAAGGTCACAACCGCCGCAGTTTTTCATTGTCAATGATGGTCAGGAGACGAGGACTACAACAAACGAACGTGTCGAAAGGCAATACTAATTTATATCTGATATTTAGAAAGGAGGGGCGGCAGCAGCGGCGTAGTACAATCGTTTTTACCAAGTTAAGGATCTATTTGAAACGTACGAGAGCATTGCCAGATGGGCGGTCTAATTCAGAAGTAGAAGAATCAGGCACAAGATGCCAGATCATCGATCTAACTAATTCAAAAGTAGAGGAATCAAGCAACGAGATGCAAGAACAATCGTTCTTGAGGCGGAGACTGCAGCTCGTAACACAGACAAGAGTATTTATTACGGTGAAGCTGGCAAATCTCAGCTAATGCAGAAGCTCGTTGTAGTTGAAACCGCCAAAAATCTGAAGCCTAGCGTCGGTGAAGTACTTCGTTGGTATCCCGGGATGGATTTGGTTAGTTATTCGTTCCGATCTGCGATATACTGTAGTGGTGAAGCTAGTAAACCTGAAAAGGCGCAGCTCAATTTTCAAACCGCACTGGTTCCTCTTTTGCATGTAGATTTCTAAAATCGTTCTTCGTTACGATGGTCGCTGCATCAACAATAAAACGAGGTCAATTCCAGAGCGTGAACAGTACGTGCAGACCAAAGCGATCCTCCAAAGATCTTGCGTTGCCGTGGATCTTAAAGACAAGTTTAGAGTCAGCTTCTCACCAAAGTTGGTCTTGGGCAGTGGGTGCAAACTTCAAAGGGCCTCACCCTCATAGAAGGTGGCCAAGGAGAAGTGAAATCGCCAATGGGCTTCCATTTTCCACGGTAGAAATGCGAGACTTCAAGAGGAGAGTCCTCAAGGCTCTTGAACTTGCAAGGAGCACCTCGGGTGGCAAAATGGATTTAACGAATTTCGTTGGATTTGTTCAATTGTCACTCCTTTGTGTGTGAACCCAATGAGAACTTGCTCCCGCACTCGGATGCATGCGGATAAGTGCTTGTTCATGTGAGATGGGTGGTTTGCAAACCACCATGTTGCTTTTCAAGTGCACCTACAACCACATTTTCTACAGGCTTTTAGAGCCAGTGCACATGTAGCCCAAAGGGCGCAGCTGGATGTGCTCCATTTTGGGCCACGTGAAATAAATGGAGAGGGCGCACAATTCCCTCAGTGCTCAATTTTGCAGCTTAGAAATTAAAGGTGGCAAATCGCGCATCGGGAGTTCCATTTCGTGCCATTTTGTGTTCATCGGGTGCAGTAGGTCTTCCCTCACAAATGACCTATGCAGAGTGGGGCAGAGGGTGTAGAGAGGAGGCAAACAGGGGCAACCGGTCGTCATGGATAGCAATGGAGTCCTCCCACGTGAACTAAAATACTCCATGAAATTCCATTTGCAATGAGTGCACAGTGCGCAGCAAGTGCACAGCCCAGCTGGCATTTGCTGGCTCGTGTGCACTGGCTCTTACTCCCTGTTCAAAATTTGGCACCCACCTAGTTTGCAAACCAAGGCCTTTGGGTGAGCAGCCTATAAGGGTATGTTCTTGCCTAATTTGCAATCAGCTTGGACCGTGAAACACCAATGTAAAAAAAGTAAGTTGTGGTTGCCTTTTGCTCACACGCATAATTTTAATGATTGACTTTCTGTAGATGTTTAGATTGTGCCTCCGAAAGAGGACTTCATCAATACATTGGTTTTTCCATCCCATGAAGTTATTATGAAGATCCTTGCTTGCATGAACGTTCCAAAAAGCAATCAAGTTTTGACATGATTTTAAAAATTGCATAAGATAACTATCGCATGGACAAGCTCTAAGAGGCCCTATGTATAATGTGCAAATGATAACTATCGCATGGACAAGCTCTAAGAGGCCCTATGTAGAATGTGCATTCATGAATAAGATGACCCTTTTTCTAGATAAACTTACGGGTTGTGCCCCTAAATTGTTAAAAAAAACCCTTCCATAAATGTACTTTTAGAATTTTTCTTTAAAATTTTGAAATTAAAAATCCCTTGTATGAACTCATGTGGTAACTTACATATCCTTAGATGAACCCCCTAAGCAAATTAGAATGGTAAATTTTTGGAATTGACCTTGAAACATAAAAGTAGGTGGTTTTTTTTTATCTAAAATATTTTTTTAATATGTGATAATTGAAAGATGTTAATGCATTTGAGTTGTATAATAGGTCCTTGTAGTCATAGGCCCATAGGGTACATGTAGGTTTAGGCTTAAGAGTAAGAGTGAGTGGGCAATTAAAAAGGAATAATGATTTAAATTCTCTTCTTAGTAAAACCAACTTCACCGGTACAACCAATGAGGCTTTAGTCTTGCTTTAGCTCACTTAAAATAAATAAATAAATTTAAATAAAACCACCACTTTAGTCTTGCTTTAGCTCACTTGTTTTTGTGGGAAAAAGGGTAGGGGGACCACATGCCACCTTGGCAATGAACTACTGCAATGTCATAAGGTCAAAACTGCCACAAGGTCATAAGGCCTTTAGTAACTTATTCTACTTTGAAGAGTGGTTCTCATTTGGATTTAGATAATGATAACTAAAGGTTTTTATGTGAGGCATTGATTCTATAGTAATAACAAAAAGATACAAAATGTAGGGATTTCGATTGGATGCATGAAAATTGGCATAACTGAGAAGGCAAAGTGGAGACTCTATGCATGCTTATAACTTGAGGTGGAGACTTGAGGTTCCTAGTGAATGGTGCACGCTTATATCCACCCATGGCCAATTGTGAGGCCGATGGCCTATATAGACATGCAACAAAGGAGCAACTTGAGGAATTCAACCGCGAGCATCCAGCTCAGGTGGGTAAACTCCCAAACTGCATGAGCTTCCAATGCTCTATAAATGCTTATATCTTACGCGTTGTGGCATTTTGCCTTGTTTTGAGAGTTGGCTTCTTGTGCAAGCACCAACGCCCCTAGATACCTCATGGAGAATTCCTACCCCCCCTCAGGTGTGGACTGCCACCGGGCTCTGATGGACTTAATGCATATACAACATGTCATCAGAGACACCTCGACGACACTCTGCATGTGAGCAATACATATATACAACCTCTAGGAGACATGTACCCTCTTTCCACCATCAGGCTCTGCTTGTCTTCCAAGAGGGGCTCCCAAGCTACTCCCAACAGAAACTTGTCTTCCTAGAGGGGCTCCCAAGCTACTCCCAACAGAAACTTGGGGGCCAATTAGAGATTTTCCCAGATGGCTTTTTCCAAGACTCTCCAACCTCTACTCTCCCAAAACCTAGTGAAGCTCTTGGACCCTGACTCCCACTCCCCCTCCCACTCCCACTCCCCGTCCCCACCTTACCATCACAAACCTCGCAGCTTCACCTCCTTCAACTCCCGTCCTCCTCCTTCCTTCCTTCACCTCGCAAACTGCCTCAAAACTTTTTGCTTCTTCTCCTTCCTCTCCATCATGTACTCTTTCGTCCCTTCTTCGTCGTCCAGCTTTTCTGCGCCGTCCTTTTGCCTCCTTGGACTTTGGATTGGATCATGTTTCAAGGCAGCTCGATCTTTTTTTGAGTATTTCGATTCCATTCCCGGCTTGTTGCCCAGTTTTTTCTCACCCCATTTGGATCTGTGCAGAACCTGGGGATTCGTCTTCCAACCACCTTCCCACTTCGGTGCTGCTTGGACTAAGGCCGTATTGGAATCCACACAACGGCAGGCAAGAATTCTTCCAGCCCTCCAACTAGCTCCAGCAGGTTGCGTTCTTTATTGGTTGCAGATGGCGGAGAGATGGGGAGCAACGCAGAAAAACTTATGTCTAATCGTGCTTCGCAGGAGGGGGGTCAACTCACAGTGTTGGTGACAGGAGCGGCTGGGTTCGTTGGCTCTCACGTAGCTCTTGCCCTGAAGAATCGAGGCGATGGCATCGTGGGACTTGACAACTTCAACGACTATTATCCAGTTCCTTTGAAGAGAGCGAGAGCTGCGAATCTGAAGAACGCTGGCATGTAAGTGACTCGATCGTGACGAATTCCTGCCGCATTTGGCGAATCCAGCTAGATCTTTATGAGATTCTGACATCGCTGCAGCTATTGTGATTCTTTCGTTTCTATGGATTCGTTGGCAAATCAGATTCATTGTGGAGGGAGATCTGAACGATCAGCGACTCTTGGCAAGGCTATTTGATCTTGTGCCTTTCACTCACGTATTGCATTTAGCTGCACAGGTGCGCGTGTTACTGGCCTTCCATTCAATTTCATAAAAAAGGCAAGGTTATGCGATCTCCCACATTTTTCCGTTGCAGTTCAAGAGCTGCTAAACTGCTCTCACCAGTGGATTTGTAATGGCTCAAATGCAGGCTGGAGTGCGATACGCGGTGAAAAAGCCGCTAGCTTACGTGCACAGCAACGTTGCTGGCTTTGTCACGTTGCTCGAACAGTGCAAGGTAAGGAAGGTCTCGAATGAATTCGTGCTACGGAAATCGTCATCTTCAATGAACCAAGTGCTTTTGGGTTTTTTGAAATCCAAGATTTCTTCATCTCAAAAGTCGATTGATGATGACTCGCAAAAACTGCTGATTGTTGATGACCCCAAAAACTGCTGATTGACGATGATGACTTGTAAACTTGACAGAACAGCTATCCCCAGCCGGCAATCGTTTACGCATCATCTAGCAGTGTTTACGGACTTAATTCAAAGGTGAATGCTTCAATGCTTGAGAACTGGGTCAATGCAAACGAAATTGCATCGGCGACCAAAAAGGCTCATCACCCGTGGTCTCTGATGTCTGCCACAGGTTCCGTTTTCTGAGGATGACAGGACTGACCATCCGGCAAGCCTCTATGCAGCAACAAAGGTCGGAGATTTGATTCCATATGCGGATCTCCATTGCTCGTCGTCAGGACCAATTTTTTGATCCGCTTGCGAGTGCTTTGAGTAGTGACGGTGTGATAGAATTCGTAGGACACTAACTATAAATGAAACGCAGAAAGCAGACGAAGTTTTGGCTCATACGTATAACCACATCTATGGCCTATCGATCACGGCGCTCAGGTAATAGCTGCGACAGTCGTCCTTTTACATAGCAGTTGAGATTGCCGTTGCGGCGTCCTGAGATTCCAAAACTTAGTCAGAGCTTTCAGTCTCGCAGATTTTTCACCGTGTATGGTCCCTGGGGGAGGCCGGACATGGCGTATTTCTCATTCACGAGGAACATCGTGGAGGGCAAGGTAGGAAAACATGTTTTCACACTCGCTCATTTGTGAAATGGCGGAGAAAGACGTTGACGGGTGAGCTAAACAGACATTTGATCTGCAGCCTATAACGATCTTTCAAGGTCCTCACGGCGAGGAGTTGGCCAGAGATTTCACCTTCATCGATGATATCGTCCAGGGTTGTGTTGCCTCTTTGGATACTGCGCTTCCCAGCACAGGAAGCGGAGGCAAGAAGAGAAGAAAAGCACAATTCCGTATCTTCAACCTCGGGAACACGCAGCCAGTCAAAGTTGGAGATTTTGTGAGCATCCTCGAGAAGCATTTGAAGAAGAAAGCCATTCGCAAGTAAGTTCTTCCTCCCAGGCTCGAGCAATGTCTCCTTGCGATATTCCTTTGGTCGATGACATAAGACATCAATGTTGCACAAATTTATGCGTTATGCTCTTGCCTTCATGTCAAGATTGATGAGAGTCCGTTTCGTGCATTTTTCGACGCCTCTCCGAGAAACATTTCCATTCGAGAGCTCTGCAACAGCCAAGAAACTGCAGATTTTGCCAAGAGTTGGCCTGCCTCTACAAAGTATTTGAATTGGAGCTGGGAATCTGCAGCGAGTTACAATGTTCGTCCATTCGAAATCTATAGCTTTTCAAGCTAGATAGGCATACCCCCGCAAATGTTGAGGCCAAATATTTATAATCTTGCATTCCGACACCTGCAGCTTTTCAACTGTCGCTTTGATTTTGCATTAGAGATTCGCAACTTTGCGATTCGGAATTGCATATGATGGGGAAGACCCATTTGTGGACGACGATTGTGAAATTTCTAAGAGACTCTTCAGAATCCGAAGAGTCCACAAAGGACGAGTCCACGAGAAATGTGCTTGCTTTAGCTTAAATTGGTGTGTTGGATCTCTTCTTCGTCTTTATGTTAAAACAAAAATAAAAATTCATCCCACTCCATTGTTCCTACGAGGGGCACATTGTGGAGGGGAAAAAGGGGGGAAATAATGACTGCTATTTTGGATGCTTTTCCCTTGGAAGAGCCTAATTCGAACGTTTTTCCTATGATGCATGACATAATGATCCAAGGGAAAATGAGACACGCTATAAAGGAAATGTCACATCAACGGTTCTCAAGAGTGTGGGAAATAGAACCTTGAGGTCTAGAGCATGGACTGCTATTTCCCATGGTCCCACCTTGTTTCCCACCTATTTTCCTTCTATTTCCCATGGTGCATTTGCACAGCATAACAGAAATAGCTATTTCTTACATATTTCTTTTCCATGACATAAGGCCCATAGTCAGGGTCGCATACACGCACCCATTTTGATCTCTAGGCCCTTGTTGGATTTCTTCTAATGTAGGAAAGGACACTTATTGTACATTGTTGATGTTGCAGGATTGTTCCAATGCCAAGCACAGGAGATGTGATGTTCACTCATGCCAATGTGACGAGGGCCAAAACAGCTTTGGGGTAAGTCTAAAACCATTACCAAGAAAACTTCAAAAGAATTACATAATCTAAATGTGATGACTTTACAAGAAAAGCATAATCCCTTTGATTGAATGAGTTTCTCTTACAAAGGAGTTGATTTCTACTTTATTAATGGATTTTGCTAAATAGACCTTCATTAGTTTTGACTCTATTGTTGAATTATTTCAAAAGGAACTAACTTTGTTTTTTATGGTACGAATGGATTTTGATTTTCAATGTTGCGTAGTGCTATCTAGCTAATTTCTAGCAATGAGGAGTTTTGATCTTGCCTACTAGACTCTTTCTCTATCTTCATTATATTTTCATAATTTGGATGACCGTTTTAAATGGGCTAGTGTAATTTCAATGGATTCTACGATTGGATTTAGAACAAAAAAAAATCTCAATTTATACGATTGCATATGTTCTAGTCTTACAAAGGTATATAGTATAATTTCAATGGAGTGTTGATTTCATGATAGGACTTTTATCAAAAGAATCCATATAAATGGGCAATGAGTTGTATTTTAATGGTTATGAATGGACTCCAATTTTAATCTTGAGGATGCTTTTTATTTTTTCTAAAGGAATCACCAATTTCGTGGATGGCCTTTACTTATATATTGATTACCTGAATTTACTTTAGAGAGAGAGGCGGGGGGGCGAGAGGCAATTTCTAATCAATCAAGGGGTAAATATCTTGGGGAGAGAGAGAGAGAGAGAGAGAGAGAGAGTCTAATAAATCACGGGCTTCTAATCTCCATGAATATCTCTTGATGTACAGGTATAATCCAACTACTGATTTGGATAGTGGCCTACAAATTTTTGTCAAATGGTATAAATCATATTATAAACAAGGAGGAGAACATACAGACATGCTCAAGGGTTACAAGCCATATTAACATTTTCAAGGCTTATGGACCTAAATATTTATGTTCCATTGAGAATCTTGTGCATGCTTTTATGCTCTGTTGCTTTTTATATTGTTTGCTTGTAATAACACATCGAGGGTTGTCTACCTTGGGTTATTGCATGCTAAAGAGATACATCGCTATGCCATGTGTAGCCACATAAGAATCCACATCCATATTTTAATGTTGAATTTGCCCAAAGGCAAGACTGGTCACTGTTGCAGCATATAAAGTACAACTCTTCACATATGCTCTTCCATGCTCAATATTTCTTGAATGGAGGGTGAATGGCCATATTTTGCTAGCATTTGTGAAGAGATTTTAAACTCTATCATCACATTGTGCTAAATTAAATAGGTTAAGTTGTTATAAAGCCTACATTGTCTCCCATATTTTTAATGTTTTTGTTATATTGAAAAACAAAAGATCTTTAAACTTGTGATATAAAAATGTCATCCCAAAAACATCTAGACCACAACTATCTTTTTTTCAAACCTCAAGACGTGGAATATTCATTTCTTCGTGAGGTATTGAACCCTTACCACTCATTTAATGTATGAGTTGTTAAGAACAAAGCAAATGTGCATTACAATTAACAACTTAACTTGAGTCCATAATCTTATAAGTTGCTTCCCATCCTCTTCACCATTGTAGCCAATTGTAAGTCCACGATTCATGCCATGAGGAGGTGAGGAAGGTATTACAATATTTTATTGCTTCTTCTTATTATTTAATATTCAATTAGATCCTAGCTAATAGAAAGTGGATGCAATTTTTTTCCTTTTTTTGCTTGTATTTTGATAATTCTAGGTTAATAGTACATTTTTTATGGGTTGAGCTAATCATCCAAAGCCAACACTATTAGAAAGAAACAATATTAAGGCAAAGATTAGAAAAAAAAGCTCTTTCCATGGTGTTGATTAAATAACAAATTGCAATATGAATTGTTTTGTATGTGAATTTCCTTCCTATTTTAATCTTAGTTCAAAAGTTATATATCATGTATTTGATGGTTTTTCATTGACTTATGATTTTGTTGAAATCTAGGAGCCATTAGGCTAGAGCCTAATATGCTACATGGTAAAAAGCCTCCTTATCTCTAATGGGTTTTCTTGCTTTATCATAACATTTGTAAGAGCCATGCTTTATCATAACATTTGTAAGAGCCATGCTTTTAAAATTAACATTTTTCCAATTTATAGATCACCATCTCAAAAGCTACCACCTTGTTATAACTCTTGAAGAAACTTTGCTACATGTGGATAAGAACATATACAGTCTTATATCAGGAGGACTTATACTGATGTTCATGCAAATTCCAAGAACTCGCAATTGTACATTGCTTCCACTTGGACCATATCAGGGAAAACTCTACTAGTGAAAACTGCCTTTTTGGATCTTCTTTTATGCACTAGATTGGCCACTCTACAATCCATGTATTTTCAAATGATAAAATCCTTTACACCCTTGACTCTTAATTATTTTTCTTACCACATTTATAATTGCAATATCTACATTAAGAATTCTTCTTTACGATCATCTAATTATTAATTATTTGTATTACGAATGTGCCTTGGCATGCATAGGACATGTTGTGGTAACTTTTTTCCTAAGATCTACTAGATTTAGGCAAAGTTTCCTTTCCTTAGCACTCATAGAACATTTTCTATTGCTCATTCTATTAGCTCTATACATAGCTTAGTTCATGCAATATTTTCGCTTCTTTAAAGGAGCTTTCTAATTGGATATAATGGCCCTAAAGATCTCCTTTCTTAAGAGGGACATATTGGACCTATCCTATGAGTACTTTGCAAAGTTGGATCTCTTTCCACCTAGCCAAAGACCGATAATCATAAGCAAAGTGTGATTTTAACTTAGGCTATGCTCCCCATAAGACATTAAGGTCTTAAGGAATTCAAGATCTAGACACATGAAAATTGGGAAAAGGGGTGAGATCAATCTTATGTAAAGACTGTTTATAAATCAATAGAAAATTATCATATGGATGCTAAGCAATTTAATGCTTAATGGATAATCACCATTAATGTGGGCTCTAACTTATTTGGCCCTACCATAGTATGGCACCTATTATCATATGGCTCTTCCTATGTTGGCATCTTGATCCTATGAGATGTTCCCATGCTTGGAGAACGCATCCCATAATTCCATATATGCCTACCCAAGTCTCCCACTTCATAGCCTCTCCTGAGAATAAAATTTCAACACCATACAATAATAAGTGCCAAACATTGTCTTAGGATGATTGGAAAAATTTATATTTTCCTTTGGTGCATACTTGCCTAATACATTTATTAGCTCTAAAAGGCAATAATTGAGCGAATAATGGATACCCATTTCCACTCATGAACTTCAATTCTAAATAAGCCTTCTTTACTACAAGACTAAGACAATTGCATGAATAATAAGCTTATTGGTGTAAAGTTTTTCATATCAGGTGTTTGACACCTTTTGACAAATTGAGGCATTACATTATTAAGGAAAACCTCAGGCCAGCAGACATCACTATGAATGAGTTGTAATCTCTAGACATACCTTATAGATCCATCTCTTGGGAAGGCATTCCTATGTCTTGGTGGCATTCAACATGAGGCATATCCTGCACCATTTGATGCTTTTATATAGCAAAAACAAATGGCCATAATTCACATGTCCAAATTTGGCATGCCATGGGCTACCTCTGCTGGCACAGCCTTGGCATAGCAGAAGTAAAGCGAATAAACATGCATTGTGTACTCTCTTCTGAAATATTTCCAAGAGAAACAAGCCATGGTGCAGTGTCCCAAAACTGACTATCTCATGTTCGTTCTCTCTATATTTCATGCAATAACCCCACCTTTGGCATAGAAGTGGCCACGCATGCATCGTGTACTATCTTCTCAAATGAGTCTAAGAGATACAAGACATGCTAGATAGGATCCCCTTAAGCAAGATTATTACATGGGAGTGATTGATAATTAGCGGCATGAAAAGACTAGAAAGTACTTGTATTATATTCATCTAGGGCTCCATCGCAATGCTACAAGAGGAAAGTAATTGCAGTAGCAATAGCAACTATCAATATGAGGGCTTGGATTGTAAGCTAAAAGGATGTACAAGCACATGATTGTAATAATAACAAATAAGTGGCAATGAGCTACTCTTTGAATAAAATGATCAAATGTTTATTTAGAAATCGATATGAACTATGCTAGGACTATGATGGAGCCTTTCTTAGAAGAAGCCTAGATGACATGTAGGTGCATGATGATGTGAATGGAAGGATGATCTACTTCAATTCCTATGTACATGCATGCATGCTCATATGCATGTAGCACCTTAGTTACACTGCATTGTTAAGGCTACATAGTTGCTTATCACTTGTTCTTGATGTGGCTCCATCTACCTACTTCAATCATGCCTTTTTATTGTCATGCTTCTACTTGGTGGAGGACATTTGGGACTAAGATTGCATTGTTGCCCTACCACCGAGATTCTTGTGCTTTACCTCATGCAAAATTATAAAACATGCACGGGATGTGCTTGAGACCCAAATAATGATTGCCATAGTTATTCCAAATGCATATGAATGTGAATGTGACAGTATGTCTAATCATCTTAGAGAGTTGCATGATCTTCGAGAGCAGCAAGGTCAGACTTGCCGTTCCATACTTCTCTTACTTTGTCTTTAAGGGCTGATAGAAATGCCTTACAGTTTGAAACTATAGGAGGAGAACACTAGGAAGAATAAGTCTTCCATCATATATCAAGCATTTGTTGCCAACGATAAAGGTAGGGACAAAGCCAAGAGTGGCTCCAATCAATCTAAGGTTGATTCTATTTATAACCATATAGCAAAGGAAAGAGTGATGCAAAATAGCCTAAGAAGAAAGGAAAGTGTCATTATTGCAAAGAGCTAAAGATAATTTTGTGTTGGATGATTGGGCTTTTTCAATTTATAATTATGGTGCATCACGGGAGCAATTGTCTCTCAATGTCAATGAGAAGTAAGTCATTTGGTATTTTGAAAGTGGATCTTCTACACAAGGAATTAAAAAAATGTCATCAAATAGAATGATTAGGTAAGCTTATCTTAGCTCCTTTCTAAAAAGATTGTTGAGTGAGTGGGTATGAATGAAAATACCACATCGTATCAACATACATACCTTTACAGAGGAATTGGATTAGGTCACCCTTCCATTCACATCATCATGCACCTAAATTTTATCTAGGATTCTTCTAAGAAAAGCTCCATCCTAGTCCGAGGCATAATTCATGTGGGTTTCTAACTAAACAGCTGATCATCAGATTCAAAGAGTAACTCGTTGCCACTTATCATTATTATTACAATGTGCTTGTATATCCTTTTAGACTTGCAATCCAAGCCATCATATTGATGGTTGCTATACTTTCCTCTTGTAGCATTAATGTAATGAAGCCCTAGATGACAATAGATATTCATGTTATATAAGTACTTTCTAGTCTTTTCATGTGTTGATTATCAAAATTCTCTACCATGCAATAATCTGCTTAAGGGGACCTTGCCCAGTGACATAATCTTTAGGACTTAAAAATATGTCATCAAATAGAATGATTAGGTAAGTTTAATTGCTTTCCAAAAAGATTGTCGAGTGAGTGGCTATGAATGAAAATACTAGATGGTAGTACAAGAAACATTGGGCCATTGATTAAGAGAGTCATGTTCCAAATGGCAAGTAAGATGTCAACATCCCTTTAGTGACTACATGATCTTTATGAGTTGGTGCTCCTTACCATTATAATAAATCTCAATCATTCTTCACACAGATGGGGACAGACTCATACTCATGAAAGGAGTAGATGGCGATTGTCAATGGTGGTTAAGAGGGTCCATGCTTGGAGCTATTCCATTCAAAAGCATGCAATGAGGAAATGATGTAGTATTAAGGTGTGTGGTGAGGGTTCTATGGGGGGACTTGTGTTGCTTGAATTACAACACAACTTTACAACATTGGGGGGAAGGAAAAGGTTTTCTTCGATAGCGATAGAGCGCACCCCCCCCTCTGTTGAGAGTTCACGCTCAACATCATGTGATCATGTGTGCATAGCACCATCATGTGATCATATGTGCATAGCACTAACCCAATAAAGTGCTATAAAGGAAAGGGTTAGATCCCCTAACCCTAACCCTAACCCTAAATGGGTTTGTATATATTCTACATTTTCAACAAAATCTAGTGTACAGTTAGTCATTTGTGGTGTGCTCTCTAGCTATGCCCTCTCTCCTTGACTCCACTCTTCTCCTCTACCCTCTTCATATTTTGTCATGGTATCAGAGCATGGTTCTTCCTTCCGCTGAGGCACCATCCTTCTTGTGAGAGTGATTGAGAGATCGAGAGTGATTGAGAGTTCTTTCATTCCATTGATGAAAGATTTTTGTTCATTCCTTTATGAAATTCCATTCATATATTGAAGAATTTATGTTCAGTTCATTGTGAGCTTGAGTGTTCCTTATTCCGTGAGAGAGAGAGACCATTCTCCTTGAGAGATTTTGATTGAGTGATCCCTTTGAAGACTTTAGAAGAGGGAAGTCGTTGTAAGGAAAACGGTTCCTTCTCTAGCCAACAGCTTCGAGACACTACACACGACCAGCAACTAGCAGACCTCTTCTGCAAAAGAGCTCTCCAACCGGTCGATTCATAGCAGCAAATGGCCAACTATGACCTATTCACAACCACAGACACCCCCGATGACTTTAACAAGTAGCTAGTCTACCACACCCCATGTCTCAAATGGGCAGCGCCATCAAGCAAACGAGCCTCTGCATCAACATCCCACCGTTCGACTAGTAGATCTACATGCAATTATGGTCTAAATGTTCAAACCTCCAGTGAAGAGCAATGAGCTTTCTATAGCCGAATAGACTCATATGGCCAACTAGCTCCACCTGCACATAGATACTTTATTTGCGCGACACAGAAGCCACCATGACTTCTGCCTCAACGCTCAACTAAAGCTCTAGCATGCTTCTCCAGCATACTCTCAGCACCCATCTGCCTAGTGCGGCTCTCTCTAATATAGCCTCATGACTACTCTACGACAGTCCTTCAACAACTTCACGACAGCAACCATCTCCTGGCAAGCTTCATCTAATGATGAGCGGCTCCTAACATAGTAACAGCCTGACAACCAAGCAGTCGGGAGGAGAGCTCTTGGTCAATGCCACCGCCTCCACAAATGGAGCTATGAGCTCCTATGCCTCCTGCACCTTAGAGGACAATGGAATCTACGTGATTCTGATGGAATCTCCATAGATTCGATTATCCCCAACACCCAACACGTGGCCTTCTCCTTATCTTCAAGGAGTTCACCCAACCACACCTTAGGGCTTGGTCAAGGACCAACCATGTGGCACTCTATCCCATCTACCATGTCATCAGTAATTGGTTAGGTGCTGCATCATCAAATCTACCACATCATCATCATCTGCTAGCTCAGCACATCATCTTGCCAACTCAGCCTGCCAGCTCATCAACCACGTCATCAGTGACACGTCAGCTACCACATCACCCCTACTAGCTCAATTGCCACATTATCTACCATGTCATCAGTGACATGTCACCTGCCACATCATCAGTGACACGTCACTTGCCACATCATCAGTGCCACATGGCACACTGATCCTTTTTGCAGGCACACAGTGCTTCACAGTCACTGCATGTGACCACTCCTGCCACCTCAGCACAGGGCTCCCAAGGCACACCTCTTGCTAGACACAATGCCACATAATCACTGCATGTGACCCACAGTGACACATCATCATTGAGCACCATTTGCACTCCTTTTGTCCCTCCACATAGATCAGGTCATATCTCTTGATCCAGGAAGAATTTGAGGGTGCTCCAAAAAGAAAAGTTGCTCGATTTTTTGTGCTGTACATGCTCATCACATCACACACACATTTCGGCACAAGTTACACTCACATTTTAGCCTCGCCGATGACAAAACCACTTCCTACACGCACATCTGCCTCTACATCGATGCATCTGACCTAGCACTTAAAAAGAACAAAAGAAAAGGAATTATTTGATGTTCTTTCTTCGATCGATGGTTGGTATAGATCTAGATCAAAGTAGACTAGATCACCATAGAGGGGACGCTTTGAATTTCTCCAAGTTGCCAATCTTAGCCATGCTCAAAATTCCTGACTAGTACCTACTTGGAGTCAGTCCATATGCTCACATACGGTTTCACATCAGCACATTACCTGAAACTTGACAATCATCAATTTAGTGAGCCGACTTCAGAGTGTACAAAGGCATTGCACGTTGTTTTAGTGGGTAGATAGCATTTGATTTCACACACACATGCCACCATTGTAAAGCCTATACGGCTATTTCACAGCATTGTGCACATCATTTCAGCCTTGTAAAGCCTCTTGGCTATTCCTGACATCATTGCCACAAGCCTTGTAATACAAATCAAATTTTATATATTGTAGTTCTATCTTCACCGATGGTTTAGAGATTTCACTTGGCACAGTTAGTGTATTTTGCAGTTGATTCATACATAGATTTTCACGACACTTTGAGTACATTTCTTGCACCATGTCTACCACTAGCAACCTCAATCTGGAGGCATCTGCTAAGTTAGATAACTCCAATTACGGTACATGGAAATGCCGAATGGAGACCATTCTTGTACTTCAGGGAAAATGGGAGTATGTTGATGGATCTACACCTAGACCATTGCATGATCCAGCCAGTGGTAGCTCTACTCCACCTGTTGTCATAGCACTAGCAGCAGGATCTACAACGCGATCTACAACTACACAAATAGTTTCCGCACCAGTAGCAGATCCTACCATTGCCTGAGCTCAGGTAGAATGGGATAAGAAAGACAAGTATGCCTATCACATGATCAAGTAGAATGTGCAAGATGTCATGCTAGGATAGCTCAACACAGTCAAGACATCGAAAGAAGCATGGTATATGTTTGCAGCTCTCTACAAGTCCAAGAACACATCTCTGACGCCAAAAATTGATATGTTTTTATTTGGCATTGGTATTGTTTTCTTCTATGTTTGATAAGAGTGTAAGTATTAAGTGATAGCCTAGCGCCTCTCACTTATTTCTATTTTCTAAGATATTGTATGGGATTGAGAGGATGAGTGGAATGGATCATTGTAAATACCATGTGTATGAATGATAAATACCTTGGTATGGGGTGAGAGTTATTTGTGTATGGGATATTATGGGGTTTTTAGGAAATAGGAAGAGTGAGTCATATAAGAGGTGGGCTCATGTCCATGTGTTCCAATAATATAAGAGAGATCACATGCCAAACGTGTGGAAGGCATGTGGAGGAGTGTGGAGTCAAGAGGAATCCTTCTAGAATTCCTATGTAGAATAAGGAGGATGTGGACATATGGAAAAGAGAGCGTCCCTATGGGCTCCATGTGGGGAGACTCTTGACTTTCCTCGGGGGATTCAGAAGGGGAACTGTACGATATCACGTGAGTGTACACTAGGGGGGTTTTTTGCAGATGATGCATGAGCTTATACATTAGGGGTGGGGGCCCTTTTATGTTTTGGCTAATCTTAAATTTAAGTTAGGGGGGTGGGAGGGGGGGGGGGGGACTAATCTTTACCCTAGATGTAGACCCAATGTAGAAATGACACACAAATACTCATTCGATAAGTCAGTCACTTGGTGTTCATGAACTAAGCCCAAAACTAACACTAGGTCTCCTTCATTGATGGTGATTCTTATTGTTAATTATGGTAATCAAAGAACTAATCGTGGCTAATTAAAGGGGCTAATGTTTAGAGAAAATAAGAGAAAAGGCTATGGAAAAAGGTGTAAGAAATGTTCCATAGTAATGCATTCCTACAAGCAAATTAAGCATAACATGGCCACATGAACACCACCACACCCACACCTATACCCTCTCACTCTTTCACTCTTTGATTTTGACCACAAGCTAGTTCTCCTAAGTTGTCCTTATTCTCTTTTGGCATTTGTAAATATTCACTCTATCTTTCTAGTACACTTTGCTTTGCACACTTTGCAAAATTGCCCAATCACCCAAAGACAAAGAGACTATCTATCAGAGGATTAAATAAAAAATGGAGTAATGGAAGGCTACATGGAGTGGGCATGGAGTCCCAATGTTGTAGATCCAAGAAATGGGTTTTAAGGGTGGTTCAAATCAAGGAACTTGAGATCCAACCTTGTAAGTCATGATATAAATAGTCTTTCATAATATAAAACAAATATATCATTAAATCATTCTCTCTTTAATATAGGTTTACTATTTTATTCTAGTGTCTATAGTAGTGTAATATACATGTGTCTTTTTAATATTACGACTGTGTGACCACTATTTGAATAGTGAATTTCTTAATAGAACCCTTCATTCAGAATTTGTGATAGGAAGGAAGTCATGTGACCGCTATGTGTAAGTCTTGGGACAATCTATGAGAGACGATGACCCTAGAACTATCAAAGCAAAGATGTGCATTGAAGGACACCTTTACAAATGCCTTAATACACTATGGATCAGTGGCGGTGAACCTAATAACTAAGGAAACCATGATAGATTTGGGCTTGGAAAAGATGTTATAAAGTAATTAGGTTAGTTGGCTTGCCAACAAAAGTAGAAATTAATTGCCCTCCCAAGTATGTGTACACATGTGGCCGATCCCATGAGTGAGGGCTTTTCACACGGTTGACCATACTCTATGTTTTCTTAACCATGGTGAAATGGAGCCAATTTTATCCCCAAAAATGGAGGGGGGAAATGGGGAAGCGAGGGAAAATGGGTTTCCTATCCTGCACATGACTTTTGCCCTATCTTATGCCCTGTACTTTTGCCCTATCTTATACCCTTTAGCTTTGTTCCGCCTCTACCCCTTTGCTTCATTCCACCTCTGCCTTTCAATCCTCTCCTCTCTTCCCCATTTTCATCTTTGAGGCTAGCCCATGTCGGGCGTCTTCGGACGGACAGCAGACTTACCACTTTCCCGTCCTGGGAGACCTTCTCTTCGTGGCTACTACTTTCTTCTTTTTTGGGATCTAGCATTTTACCTTCTTGCATTAATGTTGCCCTTGATGGTCGCAGTGCTCCTGCTGCGCCTGTAGAGAAGGCAACAACACCCCCGCCATCTCCACTGAAGCGACTATCCCTCGCAAGGTAAGTGATTTTGCTTTGTTCGGGCACTTGATCGTCGTGATTATTTGCTCATTATCTTTGATTCCTTCCTTTCCCCTTTCATTCCCACAATCCATGTGTGTGTGTGTGTGTGTGTGAGTGTGTTCTCTTCGACCATCCCCACATGCAAAGCAATATCGTACTCCACACTGCACTGCCCCTACCACCGCATCACGCCATCATATTTTAAAGCAACTTTCCTTCCAGATTTCAAGTGACAAGAGTTTTGAAATCTACAGAGCCGTCTCAACATGCCTTAGCTCATTCCAATTCTGGGCATTCATCAGCCTTCTCATAATTAACAAGCTCCCACTATAATCTCCTCAAATGTGAACGCGTGCTCAGAACCCATATTGCTATTCAACAGCTCACAACAATTCAAAAACGGAGCTTAGCTTCCGCTCAGACTCAAACCTACATGGTAGACTTTTGGGAGTGCCGTTTGCTATTTTTTCCCCTCCAAAGATTTTGAATCAACATGAATGGTGTTTGAAAGTGCCATTTGTCGCAGCACAGAGCTAAATCTAGCAGTGCCATTTGTCCGTGCATAGAAAGCTTGACTAATACAAAGCTGAGCATATTAAAATGGTGGGTGTCGTTATTGATCAAGTCAATACCTTTAGAATCTCGCTAAACATGGGTCCTCGATGAGCTAGCCCTTTTGGCCACGTGGGCGGCAAACCACTGATTTGACCGAGTCTTTTTGCCTGCCAACTCCCGTTTTCAATTATTATCTAGCGTAACACCCTAATCTTTGGGAGTCTCTGATCATCGAATCCTGCCATTGATTATTGCCCATGAGTCTGATAGAGTAGGGGACTTGCCAAAGAGCCATAAAATCCTTTCAAAAGCATGTTAAAAGACCTTCAAATGGCCACAGCTAGCTGTATATACCACCTTGGTCATTCCCATTCTCTACACAATTAACTGGCAATGACTCCATACTCTTTTGCAATCTTTTTAGTTCAAACCAGCCAGCTTTCAGCTAGGACTTGGTGCTATTAGTGTGCTCTCAGCCTACTTGGCCTTATGTGTGGTTGACAAGGTGGGCTTGAGAATCGTACTCCTTGTCTACACGCTTCCATAATCACATTTGTAGCTGTATATCACATACATGTCAACAGTTTTATGTCCATTTCATGCTTCATTTTGAACATGTTAATGATGATTTTGCTGTAATTTGTTCCTCATTTCCTTTACTTTACAATAGCTTTTGCTGCTACTGCAAATAATGCATTGAGAAGGCCTATGTTTCTACTTCAACTCACATGTTTTTGGTTGGAATTTGTTTACAGGTGCTGTAATTTGTTACTAGTTGCTAGAGTAGCTGTAAGCTTCAAAAGGAGATCATTGTTGGCTTGAAGTAGCTCTGATTCTTCCATACTTTGCTCCAGGTTTTATGTCCATTTCATCCTTCATTTTGAACATGTTAAAGATGGTTTTGATGTAATTTTCTCCTCATTTTCTTTACTTTACAATAGGTTTTGCTGTCCATTTGAGATTATCTTGTTGGGCACCTTTTTTGTTATCTAGCCCTTTTATAGGAGCATGGAGAGGCATGATATTGTGATTGTGTTAGATGAGGGTGTGGCTGTAAATCATGTGTTGGGATATGTTCATCTTAAAACCGGTGGTACCTACAAGGACTTGAGAGAAGAGATCATCCTTGATAATCTCATCATAGATGAGTTTATATTTTTAGGAGGATCTAGGAAAATTCCAATAGGGGCCAAGCAAGAGGAGAGATGGATAGTTGATGTTGCAGAAGTAACCATCCAATTGAAAATGGAATATGATACACAAGGCAAACACCAAAAAGTGGACTCAGTTGGAGATAGCAATAAAATGCAGCCAAAGTGTACAGTGTCTCCAGATTTATGTATGCATGATCTTGCTCAAGGGTGTGAGAGGTACAATATGGTGGATGATTCGACTACGTGTGGTAGTGTTTCTAAGAATCAATTGAAGAGTCACCTTGCAACACCATCTGAGGTCAAAAAATGGCAGAGGGAGATTAAGATAGCCAAAGAAAAGTTAAGAGCAAAAGGCCGACATGATAGATTTGAGCTCATGTCAAAGGACAAGGATGGTAAAGCATTGTTTCAGATTTGGTGTGAGGAGTGTGATTGCTCTTATGGTCAAGGGGGTCCTGACACTTTGTATAATTACACACACTCACACATCAACTCAGCATCCCATATGAGGATTATTGGGTTATGTGAGCAAGAGACCCATAGAAAAGACAGCCTTGGTTCATTGGATGACATTATGGAATTAGGAAAAGAAAAAGTAAATGAAGCAATGTTGGAGGTTTCAACCTTTGCAAGTGAGAGTAATGTGGTGTTTCAACTAGTAACAGAGACTATTGGAGATTATAACACTCTATCAAAAGTCTATATAAGCTGCATGCTAGATAACAAGTGGATACCACTATTTCCAAAGATAGGATCTCTACGACAATGCATGATTGAGCATATGAAATCCAAGCTACATATCACAAAGGCTAGTGGCATTGATTCTAGTAATCAAGTGAAGAGGGTTGGTGGTCGCCCATCCTATGGAAATACATTGGTGGATATGTATACTCTTTGTAGATGTACAGTCAATACGTATGCAAAATGGTATAATGTTGCCTTGGCTAGCATGTCAATGTAGGTGATTAGCATGTAATGGATGTAATGCCAACAAATGAGTGCTCTTATCATCACTATTAGGCATGAATCAAGAACATCTATTTTGATAGATGTAACTTTAACAAATGCTGTTATCATCATTATTGGGCTTGAATCAAGAATTACCATTCTAACCATGTATGGTAACAAGTGTGCGGAGGGTGTGCGGATGACAAATGGATGTTTGACAAAATATGATAGCCGTCTTATAGTCTTGTTGTTTGACAAAATAGGATAGCCGTCTTGACATAGGTTTAAGGAAAGGGGGGGAGAACACTAGACTTTTTCTTGTACCTTATAAGCTTAAATAGGGGTGTTTTATAATCCTACATGGATCTTAAATAGGGGGTTTTCTTGAAGTTCATGCACGCAGGTGACGTCCCCCTTTAATGAAGAGTGAATCCCCTGGGTGACTTTCTTAATATTTTAAGAGTCTTGAGAATCTTTTGATGGGACACATGGCAAGAGTAGCCAAAAAGGACATGGATGATGACATACAGGCTTATGTGATTGATGGGGAAAAGAATCTACAGGTAGTAGTTGTAAATGGGTGAAGGAGGGTGACAAAATTTCTATAAAAGGAGCCCTCCTCTCCCTTGTTCATCATCTCTTCCACCATTAGGCCTCGTGTTGCTGTAGCTCTAGTCTCCTCAAGCCTCTTCCATGAGCCTTCTCTCCCTCTTGTAGATATTCTCTTATGTAGACTCTTTAGTCCATCTCTCTCTAGTTCATTCTCTCTCTATGAGTAGTCTTGGAGCTTCTGCTCCCTATTGTACATATGAAACCTCTTCTTCTCCCTTGTGTTTGTAGTATTTTGAGTTGCATGGGATTGGAGTCTCACTCTATTGCCAATGAAGATCACTTTGTATTCCTTCTCTTGAGTCTCTCTTCCCTTTTCTTTCTTTCAAAGCCTTAAAAATTCTTTCTATTCGGCCGCTCATTGCACACACATGGTCCATCCATTTCTCGAGCCACCAAGGGAGTTACTTACTCTCCCTTAGGAGAAATCTATGAGTGGTTGATCGTTGATGAAGATGGAGTCTTGAGGGAGCATCCTGCTCATGCGAAATTAGCTTGGGTGGAGGGCAGTAGTTTTCATGACAGTTTAACCCCCTGTTAGTCTTTTGCTCATAACTTTTTGCTCGTTAGTCTGATTTTGATGAAATTTATATCAGGGCAAAGCAACTTCATGTCACAGATATCAACATACTTTTGCTGGCTCATGAAGGTGCTACCTAAGTCTCTCCAGAACTCAATACCAAGATAATAGTGCATAAGCCAAGATCTTTCATCTCGAACTCTATAGATAAGTCTTGTTTTAGCTTGAGATGAATGATCATCTACATACAGAGTGCAATAATAATGTCTTCTCCTTGAATCTTGTTGTAGAGATTATGATCTACATTGGACTTGATGTATCCCAAATTAGCAAAATATTTGTCAATTCTACTATACCAACTTCTAGGTGCTTGCTTTAAGCCATAGAGGCAAACTTGATTGTCTTTTGTTGGTTCGACATGCCCTACTGGTTGCTGCATGTAGACTTCCTTGGCTTTTACTTTGTGAGCAACCTTGCTGGTGGTTTGCTTTCTCAAGTAGACCATCTAAGTTGTTGCTCTTCTCGTGGATTCTCTAGCAATTCTTGCTCTTCTTCATCAACCTTATCTATAGCTGGCTAGTTAATTTGTGTATCTATCTCCTGTGTATTTGATGTTTTCCTTTCATATTATTCATAAACAATCTCTAGATATTATGACCTTTTGGTTGATGGGATCATACAACTTGTAAGCTTTGCTCTCTTCACTATAGCCAACCATGATCCATTTAGTTGACTTGACATCCATCTTTCTACGACAATTGTCATCTACATGTGCATATGCTATGCATCCAATATGCGAAGATGCCCAATGCATGGCTTATATCAAGTGAATGTCTCATAAGGTGTCATACCCTAAATCGGTTCGATAGGAAGCCGATTAAGCAAGCTTTTTGTGATGTTTATCATGTATGTGGGCATACGCTATGCATCAAAATATGTGTAGATGCCCAATGCGTGGCTTATATCCAATGAATGCCTCATAAGGTGTCATGCCCTAAATCCGTTCGGTCGAAAGTGATTAAGCAAGTTGTCTGTATTATAAATTGCCTCTCCCCAATACTAATTCAGAAGATGCTTCTCTCTAAGCATTGATCTAGCATTGTCTACTAAAGTCCCATTCTTCCTTTTAGCTATTGCATTCTGTTGAGGAATATCTACACATGTGAATTGCCTTCAATGCCATTACTCTTCCAAAAGTTCATGAAGACTGAAGACATGTATTCATATCCACTTTCTAATCTCATGACTTTGATCTTTCTGCCCATCTGGTTTTCTACCATGGCTTTGAATTCTTGAAATTTGGAAAAGACTTTAGATTTCTCTTCCACAAAATAGAACCAACAATATCTGTTGTAGTCGTCAATGAAAGTTAAGTAGTACAGTGAACCATTGATGCTGCGGCTATGTGCATAACCCCATACACCTATATGTATCAAATCAAGAATACCTCTTGCTTGAGAGGTGCTTCTCCTAAAGTTTGCTCTTTTCTATTTTCCAAAGCAACAGGCTTCACAAACTTTTCCAAGAAACTAAACTTTTCGGATGCCAAGTGCCATATTATGATTTCTCAACTACATCAAGCTTTTGAAATTAACATGACCATATCTCTTATGCGATATTGCAAAAATTGGCATCGGTTGTTGTTGAGTTGACATGGCATGGAAGTCTAGTAACAAAGCTAGCATCCTTCCTTGACTGCTTTTCCCACTAGCTGATATCCTCTGGATTTGTCTCTTCTCATGCATTCATCTCCATCAAAGATGACTCGATAGTTGTGTTTCGTCACTTTTCCAATTGATAAAAGGTTCTTACTAAGATTTTGGAACATAGAATACATATTTTACCAATCCTTTCATACTAGTGAAACTATTCATAGGGACTATGTCTTTTCTTGAACTAGATTTGGTGCGTTATTTGTAGTGTAGACAACATTCTTGGGTCCTTCTAATGGTTTCATCTCTGTAAACCATTCTTGATGCTTTGTCATGTGAGATAATGCACAACTATTGATGTACCATGAATCTTGATTAGTATGGTCACCTTGATAACAACATTTTCCCTTGAATTCACAATCAATGTCAGTATACACTGTGTCAGTCTTCTGCATGTCCTCACTCATGAGATACATTGTACTTTGATTAGCATAATGAATGTCGAAGGTTCATTAGCATAATGAATGTACTTTGATGTCCACCACAGTGATTTCCTCTTCCACAAAAAATCCCTTGGTTGTTGTTAGATTGATCCTTGGTCATACTTCTTCTTGCAACAATCTCTTTCATAGTGTCCAAACTTATGATAGTAGTTGCACTAAATGTTTGACATTGGTGGATGCATGCCCTCTTCCTTGAAATCTCCCTTTATTGGAATGATTTCCTCCTAGATGCTAATGTTGATTCAGTTGTGGAAGTTGATGTTGATTTTAATGCTGGTGACCACTTCTCTTAGATGCCCTACCTCTGTCTGAGGCTATGAATGCTTGATCATTGGAATGACCTTTCCGTGCTTGAATGGCTTGCGTCCTCATTTCTTCACCAAGTAACACTAATTTTATTTCTTCCAGTGTCCGAACTTGCCTTTGAATGGCAATACTCTGGACTAGATTCGTGTATCCCTCTCCTAGTCCATTTAGGATGACTTGAATCATCTCTATAGGCTTCATAGTCTCTCTTTCTCATGCACGTTGATTGTTGTAATCCTTGATTATGAGTACATAAGCATGACTAGATTAATTATTGCAAAAACTCTGATTGATCTAGTATCTGAGTGTTAGGATCTTGGTTGTGTTCTTTGATTCATAAAGGGTTGCAAACATAGCCCATGCTTCTTTATATGTCTGAGCTGTCCAAGCATTATATCTTGCACATTGTGCTTGATAAAATGATATGCATATTTGTCTTTCTTGTCCCATTCTTCCTTTGCTCGGGTAATGGCAAGATCTATTGTAGGTGTGGACACAGTCGATGTAGGTGTAGACCCTTCTCCTTATGCTCTTGCAATGGTGGGAGTTGCTGTTGGTTTACTAGATGGTCTAGGTGTATACCCATCTTCATACTCCCATTTGTCTTGAAGTACAATAATGGTCTCCATTCGATATTTCCATGTGTCATAGTTGGAGTTGTCTAGCTCAGTATATGCCTCCAAATTGAGGTTGCTAGTAGTAGACATGATGCAAAATTGTACTCAAAGTGCTTGTGAAAAACACTGTCTAAAGCACTTCTTGGGTAATAGCAACAAATAGATTGGAAAATGCAAGGGGCCAACAATTGAGAGAATCTCCCTAAATTATCTTCTTTACCAACTAACACACTTTACCAAATACAAGGAATGTCTTTAAAGTATCTTCTTTACCAACTAACACACTTGTATTGTCATCAGCAAAAGATTGTGTACAGAAGGAAGATCCATTAGGCGATGGGAGACCCTGATATATCCAATGCTCTAGAAATAATCGAGCTGACATAGTAATGGCTCAGTAATTATAGAAAAAGCAATGTAGCCAACAGGCATCCTTGAATAATAGAATGCTATAGAGCAAATGATTCCCACAAATAGCCATTCAAAGAAAGCTTGGCATATGCATTAGAGTAGAGAACTAATGATGCCCAAAGCCCCAACTTTTCCATAGCATCTAATATGAACTCTTAGCTTATCCTTTCATAAGCCTTTTGAAGGTCCACATTTAAGAGAAAAAACCTCTCATTATGAAGCACAACATGATCAATAGCCAGCAAGACATTTAGAACCACATCCTTTATGTTCTTGTTGTATGTGGAGCTTGATCCTTTCCTAGAGGTTGTTTTTTACCATGCTCTGAATGTAGGTGTGTTTATACCCATAATTTCCATGAAGGGGGTATAGGGGGGGGGAGGCACCCCCCCCTAGGACTGTTGCTGAAAGCTTCGAAGGGGGGCGGTGACATGCATTAGGCCCCCCCTTAGTAAGGGTTCAAGCATCACCCTTGAAGCCAAAAATACATGAAAATTGATGCATGAGGTGTGTGGTCAAAATTGCAGGATAAGGGTGTGGCTCACATTATAGGAGATCAATGGATATAATGCTTGTATCTTGTATCTTCTTGCTTTCTAGATAAGAAAAAAGCAGGATTGGATGTTTCTCCATGGACATAGCCCACACTAGGTGAACCACGAATATTGGTGTCTATCTCTTCCATTCTGTGTGCTTTGTGTATTGTGTATTTCATGCATTCCGGTTCTCACATTGTTGCTCCGTTATTGCATTGATCCTAATAGTTCTTTCCATGTACAAATCCATACTACCTAGCATGCATAAAATTATTCAAAATAAGTTTAACCCGATTAGCCAAAGCCTTTGCCATAACCTTATAGACACGTTCAGCATTAAGAGAGGCCTCCAATGACCTGGCATACATCTATTTTTACCCTTAGGAATGAGTTTAACAATACTACTATTGAGACTCTAAGGCAACATGCCTTTTCTAAGAACCATTAGCATTCCTTACTACAATTTTGTTTTCCTTAAGTCTTTTCTCCCTTATAGTCTTGAAAAAGAAAGCAAAAGACCGATCACTCTCCTGCAACCATCTTACTCTAGCTTGAACCCTAGCCACAACTAATCTGACATGTTCAATAAATCTCAAAAAGAGATCTACTGAAGAAAGCAGTGGAGGTAGTATCAAATCTAAAGGCATCTCAGCAATAGCCATTAACAAGTAGGATCTTGCCTAACCTTCCTCTCTGTTTGTTGCCTCCTCATCCTACATGCTCTCTCTTGTCCAAAATTCTTGGCTAACCTAGTGACCTTTTTCATAATGGCATTCCACCTACTAAAAGGCTGAAAATGACAACTCAACTCCTCTTTCCAAGCATAACAAAAATTCTTATAAAACTCTTCAATCTCAAGGAAAGAAGAGTTAAAATTGAATGGTGTAGGACCCTTTCTAGCCGAGCTATCTTAATCAAGTCAAACTTGACTAGTGAAGGAAGTGATTAGATGAAATGACTTCAGCTAGCACATTATCATCCAATTCAGGCTTATCCACCAACCTCCCTTAGTGGAATAAATTCTATCCAACCGACAAACCCTCCAACTCAGGTCATCATGGTAATTGTGCCATATAAAGACTCTGCATGATTTCAACATATCATAATTTGGCATTCCCAATCAGACAATTCCTGATTCATCACAGAGCCTCCTTGATGTGACCTACCACCGATCTCATTAACATTATTCCAATCCCCCAAAGATATAGCATGCTTGCCAAGAAATGCATCTTTATGTCTCTGCCATAGCCTTGCCCTATACATAGATTTGTTAGGTGCATAGGGGGTGCATACTAGATAGAAATAATAAAGGAACTACTACCATGCAAATTGACTTCCAACCAAGATGTATTCTCCTTCTACACCCTTTAAAACTGATGTATCTATATGCCATGAGCTCACCAAAATTACCATACCTTCTCTTCCAACAAATGGGTAGTTTTTAAACACCTTAAAACCCAACACCTATAGTTCCTCTTGGAGCTACTCCTGACATTTAGTTCTTGCAAAGCAAAGAAGGTTGGCTTATTCTATACAGAAGTTGCTTTATTATATATTTCTAGGTAGAACAAGCTCCTCTGACATTCCACATCATACATGCAATAGAAAATCTATTACCACCGACTCTAGTCATGAGAAACACTAGTGTCTCGATCCATTTCCTCAGCTAAAGGCATAAAGAAATTAACAAAGCCACCCTCCTAGCTTTTCCTTTGGTTGCATGCAAAAAGTCACACTTAGAAATGCTTTCTTTAGCATCTTCATGAGAAGCTTTCTCACACTCCTTATGAGCTTGCACAACTAGGGCATAACTTCCTTCCATACTTCCTTCGATGATGTCACCTCATCCTTATCTTTATCACTTTTCATAGAAATCATTCTAGTAGAGTCATTAGACACCATTTGAATGCATCATCCTGGGGAATCTTGCCTTGCTTGTCATTCTTTGACAAATGCTCTTTATTATTCTCTTGATGAATCTCCTTTGTTTTGTCACTCCCATTTCCTTGCACATCACTAGAAGTCTATTTCCCTTCCATGCAGACTTCATCAAGGCTAGGCATATGCTAAAATACATATGCATGTCGCACTAGGCAATCCTTGCAAAGTGGCCAGATGATCTGCACACATAGCATGCATCAGGCTAAATCCCAATCCTAACTTCAATATAAATCCTCTAGCTATTAGGGAGCACCAGGTTGAGTCCTTCACGAGGTTCTTTCCTCCTCATAGTAGACAGACCTTTGGAGGACTTCTTAGCTTGATTGGAGGAATGTACAATACCCTCCCAAGCAGAGAAGTGATATTTTCTAGTTCAACCAAGAGAAACTCGTTGATATTCCGAAAGTTAACCCATACTAGACATTCATACTACAAAACTTCCTCAGAAGTAAAGTCCACAATCTAAGGGATAGCGTAGACCAAGTTTCCTTTATACCTGACTGAACTAGATACCAACTAGTCATGCTCTCCAATAGCTTGAGCAGGGGCCTAATCGAACCCCTTTCTAGTGAGATAAAAATCAACAAAACCACACTTGCTCTAATACCTTTTATTGAACCATCTTTTGAATTTTCCTTCTTAAGGCACTCTACCCAAAAAAAACATGAAGAAGCCACAATCCTAAAGCCTATTATATTCTTTAAATTTTATTTCAGACTGGATATCGATAGGCAACCGTAGTACCTTTCTATATTCCACAACACCACCATGAAAAGAATGTATTTTCTTGATATTCATCTTTTTCAGATCATTCTCCAGACACACAAAATTGATCGGATTGATGTTCCACTGAGTTGATCTAGCTATCTCACCATAGGATGTAGCATTACATGTCGTTGTAGATCACTTCCTGCACCAATGCATGTCCTCATAACTTTTATGAGCTTCGACATCTTCTTGCACATGACATGTGTCACCGAAAATCTCACATCCATTGAGTTCCTTGCTAATCACAAGGCCTGCCAAAACAATGGACAAACTCATGGAAGTCAAAGAATTGAAACCCTTCAAAGCCAAAGTCATGGAGGTCAAAGTTATTGACATTCTTCAAAGGAAGAGCTCGAGTCCCAAAATGGCAACATGTAGCAATGAAAGAATACTCTTGAAGTGAGAGCAAACATGGTAGGATTTATTGTTATCATTTTTACAATCTGTGCATAACTTTCCTTGTAGTCCCAATCATAACCACTAGAAAATAATCAGGCTTGAGTATGGCTTTGTACTTAATAATTGTAACATCAACTTGCCAACCCATTTGCAACTAATGGGATGTGCTAGAAGACTTGTCAAAGTCATGTACATATCTTGATCGATATTGATGAAGGAATCTACATTACACAACATAAAGGGTATGTTGTCAAAGTCCATAAGAAGGAAGTTTACAAGCTACACAAAACTTTATACGGTTGGAAACAAGGATCACGCGCTTTGAATGGTTGCATTCATAACCATTTTCTCTAAATTAATTTCTAACACTCAAATTTCTTTACATTTAAAAAGGAGCACAAGACATTTAAAAATGAGCAGAAGACATTGTTCTTGTTGTCCACCATGTTGATGAAAGGTTCCAATGCTCAACTTAATTTACAAGTCCAAATGCAACTCACATTTGAGTTTGATATGAAAGACATGGAAGACCATTATTTTCTTGTAATGTAAATTTGGGGAGATGAAACCAACATGATGTTTGCATAGGGAAGATACACTAAGAAATTTTTGAAGAAATTTTGATTACATGATTGTAAACCTTTGACCACTCCCATCGAATCCAACATTTAGCTTTCAACTTGTAATAAAACTTTTGCAACTAATTTGGTTGCTTGATTTTGTGAGCATTCACAAGGGTAGATATTTCTTACATAGCTAGTATTGTGACATGGAGTTGGGGGTAGTGAAACATTAGGCAACTCTTAGCTTCCCACTTCTTTTGAACTCGATGATAGAGATACTTATCACTTGAAAAGAGAGATTAAGCATAGACTTCATGCAAAGGAAACAACTACACATCTTCTCTCCCTGCTTCTCTTAGATAAGGACAAAGACGTTAACATCTCCTCAAGCTACATTATAGTCTAGCATAGGGAGAAGAAAAGGATCAGGGGAGGCAATGCTCTCACCAAGTTGATCTACACCGAAGAGAAAGGTGACGCGTTGTGAAAGAAGAGCTTGTGGCTCAATATGACATGAAAAATTTTGTTGGAGGGGCAAACTCTAGTGAACCATGCAGATATCTTTCGCCAACATGTCTTGGAGACATTAACCTCATCTCATAAATTGGAGGGGATAAAAATTGTCATAGAAATAGATAATCCTAAACAGAGACTCATACTCTTTCCTTAATATTTGATATTATGACTAAATACATAAAAGGATGTGTGTGAAAGAGAGCTTCACATTGATATAAGTTTCATCAAAATTGGAGAACTAGATAAGTTATAGGCAATTTACCAGAAAGAGGTTCAAAACTATCACAAACATAGACACTCGTTACATAGAGATTCATAACTCCTACCTTATATCTTTGATACCAAAACCAAATACACAAAAGGGTGTTTCTAAAAGAGAGCTTTTATTTGATATGCGTTTCATCAAAATTGGAAAATTGAGTAGAAAGCTATGAGAATTCAACCACCAAGGGGTTGAATAGTCATAAAAATTGCCCTCCACTCATGCTAATGTTGTCTCATCAGTAGAATGCTCCCTCAAGGATCCACCTTCCAAGGACGGTGGAATTTGCTTAGAACTAGAAGATATATATTCATGTAGCTTTCAAAAAATATTAGCACATGTGGTTGCAATGAGCATTCGAATAAAGATGGTTCTTGGGAAAGAAATGGAGCATAGAGAGAGCAAAGAGGGACTCAAGAGAAAGTACATGAAGATCTCAATTTTCATAGGAGATGAAAATACAAATCACAAAGCTCATATCATGAGAGAAATAGAGGTTTCATGAGGAAGAGAGAGAAATAGCTCAAGAAAGAAAGACCAACTAAAGAGAAAATTAGACTTCAAACTCTATGTAGGGAACATATGCAAGAGGCCTAAAGGAAAGTCTGACTAGCTAATTTTCCTTTTATATGGAGTCTTTTTCTTACTATAGTGTTCCTATTCTTGTTGTCCCTCATCTATTACATCCTCAATCCCTTCTTCATCTTTTGCTTTATCATGCCCCCATTTAGTCATAGTTACCTCTCTTTCTTCATCCCATGAAAGGGTTTCCATCATGGATATTTCTATTTCTTCTTTCTTTCTCAATCTAGGACACTCAGGTGATGGTGTCCCTTTTCATTACATACATAGCAAGTGACCCCACTCCTATCTCAAATCCTCTCCTCATTCTTAGGTGCCCATGGTAACAATGCCTTAACCAAATGCAATTTCAAATGAGCAAACTCAGCTAAGAGGCGCATGAAGTTTCACTACCCTCAACTTTGTGTCACTTCATCCTACTACAATAAATGATCTCGGGTATAGTAGATTGCTTCTTGTGACTAGTATGGGCATGTGTTTTCTTATGTGGTCGAAAGGGTGCTTGGAAGATCTCCATTGAAAGAGATTATAGCATGGTGATAGAGATTTGAATACACTTTATGCAAAGGCAACAATTGCACATCTTCTTTCCTTGCTTCTCTCATATAAGAACAAAGATGCTAACATCCCACCTTATAATATAGTATAGCATAGGGAGAACAAAAGGATTTCTAGAGGCCATGATCTCATTAAGTCAATGTGTACCAAAGAGTAGGGGGATGCATCGTTAAAAGAAGAACTTGCGGCTTAATATGACATGAACTAATATATATCTAGAGGTATGAATAGGCTAATGTGGATGGAGGTAAAAATTACCATAGAAATAGATAGCCTTACACAGAGACTCACAATTTTTAGTATAATCACTGATACTATAATTAAATACATAAGAGATGCATGTGAAAGAGAGCTTTGTGTTGGTATAAGTTTCATCAAAATCAGATAAGAGATCAAGAAGTTATAGGCAATTAAGTAAAAGTGGATCCAAACTATCATAGACATAGATAGGCCTACATTGAGACTCACAATTCCTTCCTTAGGTTTTTGATACTAATGATAAATACATAGAAGAATGCATCAAAAATAGAGCTTCATAATTATATAGATTTCATCAAAATCAAAGAATGAGGAGAAAGTTATGATCATTTTGGACACAAGGGAACATATGCAAGAGGGAGACAGATGGCTCATGGAAGAGGCTTGAGGAAATAAGAGATAGAATAGGAATTATAGAAGGATTCC
Source organism: Dipteris shenzhenensis (assembly GCF_047967505.1). Classification (NCBI taxonomy): domain Eukaryota; kingdom Viridiplantae; phylum Streptophyta; class Polypodiopsida; order Gleicheniales; family Dipteridaceae; genus Dipteris; species Dipteris shenzhenensis. The sequence goes on from NC_141613.1 coordinate 28,623,167, forward strand.
CACACTCTTCCACATGCCTCCACATGCTTCGCATGTGATATCTCTTACAATATTGAGCGCACATGGACATGAGACCCACTTCTTTATATGACTAACTCTTCCTATTTTCTAAAATCCCCATAATATCTCATTCAACAATATGTCTCATCCCATACCAAGGTTTTATTATTCATACACATGGTATTTACAATGATCCATTGCAGTCATCCCATACCAAGGTTTTATCATTCATACACATGGTATTTACAATGATCCATTGCACTCATCCTCTCAATCCCTCATAATATCTTAGAAAATGAAAATAAAGTGATAGCCACTATGCCACCGCTTGATCCTCACACTCTTATCAAACATACATTAAAGCAATACCAATACCAAATAAAAGATATAGAATTTTGTGTCACATCACTCCCCCCCCTGCCCCCACAAGCAGATTCTTTCTTGTGACAAAGAGGTTTTGTTGGCCCTCAAGATGGTCGAGAATAGAACTTAAGGTGATACTCATTGGTGCATCTGGATATCACCATGCCATTTACATTCTCAAGTAGATAGGTCCATTGGTGAACTTCTTCTTGACTTGATATGGTCCCTCCCATTTACAAATAAACTTTTTGCCTAGCTCCTTATCCAAACAGTTATCAAATCTCATGACCAAATCCCTATCTACAATATCTCCCTTCTTGAGTACTTTGGTGTCAAACTTGGCCTTGCGTTATTGTTGAGAAGCTTTTTTGTTACGAAAATTGAAATCACTCTTTTACAAGTGTGTCATTACTGCAAGCTCCACATTCATATGTGATGACCAACTCTTCTTTGAGCTCACATCTGCTAGTATAAAGGCCTTATTAGCCATGATGATACAAATTTGTATGTCACAAGATTCCATTAAGACTTGGTGCTCCTTATGAACTTCCACAAGTCATTCTTGGCTATTCAAGACCTCATTACTAAAGATCTCTTACACATGGCTTATGGCTCTTTCCTACATTAATTGTTTGTATGCATAAGGAATGCATTCCTTATGACTCTCATGACGAAGAGATTAGTTAGATAAATGAATCTTCCAATTGATGCATATGAGGAAGAGTCTATCTGACCTTCTCTTCCATGAGAGAGTGAAGGTAAAGGAGAGACTATTGTTTTCATTCTATCTTAGTGGCCATGTCGTCTTTTGTTTTTTTGGAGTCCTCATAGTTTCCAGCAATTAGAAAGTGGGTGAATATACCATGTGTCCTCCCTCTTACAATTTTATATGATTGCAAGATCACAAACCTTTTTGCGTGCATGCCTTGGTACTTTGCAAATCACAAATGTCAAGTGTAGCTATTCTTTATAAAATGAAAGCTCTCTGTTTCGCTACCTTATCACACACTTAAATGAACGACACATTATCACTGAAAATTATATTTTATTCATTGCATATGCAAAAGATTTTATATTTCAATGAGTAAACATTGCCAAATCCATAGTCAAAGCCAAATATAAAGATGGCTAGGATCATGCTAGCCTCAATTTAAAACTTATCCTTTACTTGTTACTCCATCATCTCAATTATTTGATGAGTTATGAGAAGAGAGAATGCAATTCTTGTTATTCAAGTCTAAATTAAGGAAAACGTCCACTGCCATGCATTGTGTTTAGAATTGTTGAGGGGGGGCAGGGGTGAGATACATTAGATTTGTGAGGGCATAGGACCTTGGTTTGAATAATGAGGAACAATCTTATAATTTGAATGCAAAAATCACCCTCTAAAGAATGAGTAGAAAGAGTATTGTTTAGCGAGTATGCAAATTTGGAGATCATTCTTTAAAACCATTCATAGTGGGAAAGCTATGCAAATTTGAAGATCATTCTTTAAAACCATTCATAGCTTGGGGAAAGGAAGGATATGTGCATCGCAAATTGAGCAAGGCCTTGGACATGGCCACCAAGCACTTGCAATGTGTGACCATTCACTCTTTCCCATGGACGTCAAATCCAATCTTGTAATGGCAACTCAAAGTCTTTTCAAGAAGCCATATGTAGCTAATTATGACCGTATGCCCACACAAATTGCAAAGTAGAAAACACAAATCAACTCAAGGTACGAACATTGACATGTTATTTTCATAATCAACAAAGGTTTGATAATTATGGCTATATCTTCATGTAGATAATTATGACTATATATTCATGTAGAAAATTATGACTCTATGCCTACATAAATTACAAAGTAGAGAACACAAATCTACTCATGGTGGGAACATTGACATGTTATCTTCTTAATCAACAAAGGTTTGTCATATTCCATGTATTGATATGCCCACAATATGATGCTAACAATATGATGCTATATGGCAAATCAACGGGGCTTTAGGGGGGGAAGGGCGGGGGGGAGGGGGGGGGTGAGACTTATGGCAACAAAGGATCAGATCTTTCTTATTTGATTTTTAATCTTTCAAAATTTAGGCTATCTCAACTCACAAGCCTTCCTTCCTTGAACAAACGATAGAGATGAAGACGTGAACGCCCCATTAGTGCTTGATGTGTCGTATGGAAACAATAGATGTGGGGAATAGAGATACACTTGTGCAAATTTCGCATCCACAATAACAAGAGTGCACAAGTGTGCATGGGCATTGCCTTCTAGTATAGTGGTAAAGCAAGAGCTTTTGAATGCAAAATAAAAGCAAACGATGTTTTAAAGGGCGTTGGGCTAATAATAGGCAAATTTTTAAAGCTCATCTCTAGAAATGGCAATTTAAAGCGCATTGCTTAATTTAAAATTTTAAAAATTGCACATAGAAATTCACAAAAGGAGTATCAATCCTCCACTACAACACTCCCTCTATCTAGGGAGTGCTAATAAACCAATCTTTAGTGCCAAGTTTGTTTTGCATACATTCGATATAATGGCTACCGATCGTTAAAACAAGCTTAAATTTTGCAATATAAATGAAACGAGCATGATTCAAGCATCGATATTTTTTATTTTGTGTGCCAAAAATTCACATTCCACAAAAAGAATTCAATCTTTAACATCAAAGTTTGCATTAATCCAATTTAGTTCATGTTAATGTAAGTGAAACTGAACGTAAACTAACTAAACTAATGTGAACTTTCCTAACCTAACGAAACTATCCCTAGGTAGCCCTTGCCTTCTGCCACTTTCCTCACTTGACAACCCTCTCACTCCCCTTCTCTCCCTCATCCACCCTTCGCTAAACCTAGCCTCCTTCGCATTTGTTCAAACAAAAGCGCCTCCTTGCATCGCATGCATGAAGTTTTGTGGATGCAATTTCAGGAGGTAGCGTCGTTTGTCGATCCATCCTTACAAATCTCCACCCCCTACAGCATTGAGATTTCGCCTAACCTCCACTATGCCTCAAAGTTGATTGCGAATCCGTCTCCTAGTCCGGGGACGAGCATTTTTCGAGCGAAATGTTCTGAGCATCCGAGCGAAGGAAAAAAAAAGCTTCCAACTATGTAAAAATATGGCAAGAATGGATTGGAAGAAAACATAGTTTCACCTAGAGTATTATAGCAATGCCTATTTTATACACAAATCTTTATGTGAATCTTTGGGAATGGTAAGTAACATAATGGGATGGCTTTTGAAGAAACCCACATGTAGAGTAGACTTCTCTATGAAAATTCCCTTATGATCCTTCTTACAACTTTTAGTTAATAAGGGGTGACATTGAAAAACCTCTCTCAACCTATCTTCATGAAAGGGTTTCTCCAAAGAAAACTCATTGAAGTAAGGCATCACGGTAGTTTCGCCAGCGAAACCCCACAACACTTTTAAAAGTGATAACTTTCACATCCAATGTCCAAATATAGTCATTCAGCCACTCAAATTGATCAGAAAACGCCATTTGAGCACATCTATGGAGTTATCTTTTGGAAAATCTGGCATATATAGTATTGAATATTACATGTATTTTATGAGAGTGATATATAAGCCCAAGTTAATACTTATTTATAGTAATTTGAACATTTTTAGAAACATGTCCATAAATATCTTGTTATGCTATAAAAATACTAGAAAGATATTGTCATATGATATAAATGTGTTTAACAAGTAATATGTATAATATTATTACATCGAGAGTGATTATCAGGGATGTTTCTTAAAGGAATTATTTTTCAATACTTTTTTAAGGTAATAGCAGGGGTACAAAGGGATGTCTATGAATAAGGAAATTTATGTTATGTAAAAATGAATGAGTGACTAGTTTGTATATTTTTATGATAAAGGGATCTAGTTCTAGTGGGATATTGTATCCTATTCTTCTCATGTTTCCTAAAGAAATACAAATTTTTAAATCTCTTGAAAAACACTCTCAAATAAACTTGCTCATAGGTTTTTGCTCGTAAAATTGACGCATCCTCCTAGTCCATTCCCTCAGCCTCCCTAGATTTACTGCTGCAGCGCCTCCTCCTTGCCAAAGAATGGCTCCAATCAAGCCTCGGCCCTTGCTCTGAGACCCACTGTCATAGACTGAGGGGTTGCTAGTATGGGCACAATAGCAGGAAGGAGGGGAGCTCTTACATTTCGGTTCTAATGAGGCTTCTAGCTACATTGGACTATGCTAGTTAGTGCCTCTGAGGACGGGATGGGAGTGTGGGACATAAATCCTATGTAGGAGTTGCTTCAAGAGCGAGAAAAAAGGAGCCTTTTTTCATCATGTTGAGTCACTAGGGGGGCATCGAACGGGGAAGAAAGGCGAGGGAGAGGAATGGACAGAAGGGAGGAGGACCGAGAGGAAGAGGGAGGAGGGAGGCGGGAGCAGATGGATAGTAGGCAAGTAGGAGGGAGAGGAAGAAACAAGGAGCAGGAAGAGGAAAGCATGAGGGAGGGAGCGGGTGGGACTAATTAATCAAATTTTGAATGCTTTATTCAGAGGGGGGACACACTGTGCTTTCACCTTCCATGGTGCATGCAGAAACATAGGAGGAAGCATATTTGCTTGGGGTGTGTCTCTGTGTGTGTATGTTGGAGAGAGAGAGAGAGAGAGAGAGAGAGAGAGAGAGAGCTTCTTGGTGCATGGAATTGGAGCTCACATAGTCAAAACCCCTAAGGCGTAGTTTGGGCTAAGGTGTCGAGGGTTAAGAGCCCTTTCCCATGTTTCCCAACGTTGGCAAATGTGTGAGGCGGCCCTCGAATTCGCAGGCATAGCCAAGCCGTCGTCCCTATGTCTGCATAATCGGTCGCCATTGCAGAGTGACATTTGATCTTTTGGACATTTGCTAGTAACAAGGATGTGTTTCAGAAACTAGACGAAGCCCCGCAATGCCCGAGTGGAGAGGAACTGCAACAATGGAGCACATCATGGGGCTGCGTAAGGTTAGGGTTAGGGGAAAGGGCTAGGGTTAGGGCTTACGTGGAGGGGGTTAGGGTTTCAATAAATATGTCCAACGCGCGTACTTCTACTGCACTATTTCTGATACGAGCGGCTCTGTCTGTGTCTGCTTTTGTTGTGGCTGTAAGCTTCTTTATTTGCTGGTCGATGGCGCTTCTGATCGCCTTTGGCCCGTTCCCTAGAAGCAACAATGAGCTTCTCTGCCTCTAGCTATACCAGCGAGTCCTCTTGCTCGCCTGGCACGTTGAGGTAGTACATGCAATCTTCGTATTTGCTAAATATGATACGCCATTTGCTTAAGTGTTCGATAGTCAGCCAGGTTCTGAATAAAACAAAGGTAAAGCTAATTTTTCAAGCTACGGTACTGGACTCCCATCTAATTCTTGTTTGGAAGTTTTCGCATCACCACAGCTCCCGAACAATCTAATCGAATTATGGTTCCGAAGAATTCGCAAATGCTGGTCTCGCGGCGAGACATTTGACGCTAAGGCAGATCCAGATGCCCCTGGAGCGGGCTCTTTGCGAGAGCCATTAGGTCAATTGAAGTCGGGAACTGACAGACCTGAAGGCGAGTATAAATCGGAGGGACTGCAAGACGAGGTGCCCGCCGTGCCAGGTACTTTCAAACAATCGTTTGCAGTACAATTCATCGAAATCCCTTTTTTCTTTTCTTCGTTGTGCTTTACTTGCTGATATTTCAATTTTGTTTTGTTTCACTGGACTGTTAAGGGAGCGCGCAATGAGTGCTTTATATAGACGTAGAGAGGGGGGGTTTGTACTCTACTCTCACCAGCAAGCCCTAGTATCAGACCCGAACCCACACACCGACACAGCCATGGCTTTGTAGCACAGCAAGAGGCAAGAATAAAGCAAACATCCAGCAGCAGAGAAACGGGAATTACGCCAAGAACATGTAGCTACACAGCCCGAAGCTCAATCATCTCCACCCAATAATCCTGTGAAGTTTGGTTCATTCAAAGGCCACGCCACAGATTGTTCTTAGGCATATTTGGCACTTTTGTGGCCGTCAAGAGCGTCCCCTCCCTGTAAAAGGGACATGTGGGTGAATCCACCCTGCACTTGTCTTCTCGGGGGGAGGGGAGACCCCCGACAAAACTTTGACGTTTACAGGATACAACACGCTGGGGACATACACCCAGAAAAAGGAATTAGGCGACTATCCAAGCAGGCCGCCTTCAAAGCATATTAATAAACTCACTCTTCTGAAGCAATGCCATGATCCTGGGTTATACCAAGCAGGAAGGAGGTACACTGGCTCTGGAATTTTTTGCACGGATGCAACAGGAAGGTATCCTAGCTGATCAGCGAACCTTTGTCGGTGCATTGAAGGCTTGCAGTGGCATGGCAGCCCTGGAAGACGGAACAAAGACAAGATGCCTGGAGAAAGGTAGAGCCATCCACTCCCAAGTTTCAAAGAGTGATTTTGAATCAGATATATTTGTGGGAACCACTTTGGTGGATATGTATGCAAAGGTTGGCAGCATGAAGGAGGCACGTCGTGTCTTTGGAGAGCTACTATATCGTAATTTGGTGACATGGACTACTATGATCGTGGGGCATACTGAGCATGAAGAAAGTGAGGAGGCTATTAGACTGCATGCGCAAATGGAAGAGCAAGACTTGTCCGTGGACAGCAGGGCCTTCGTTGCCATCTTGAAAGCATGTGGCAACACAGCAGACCTGGAAACTGGAAAGCGACTACATTTTCAAATTAGCAGAGTTGGTGGTGAAAGTATTGCAATTGTGGCAAACAGTCTTATTGTAAATCTGCCACTTCCTATGAATCTAGATGGTAGTGTGATATAAAGGGAGGGAGATATAGTTGATTTAAAACCACAATGTCTACTTGTTTAAATCTAAGATAGGCCTTGTATACCCAAGCTATACATAGAGAAACAAGGACTTATATATCCATGATCTTTGATTAGATGGTATTTTTGTGTGCACGAATAGATTTATGATGGTTCATTAGAAGTCTATAAAATGATATTCCTTAGGGAATTAGGTAAGATTAGCCATTTAGTGTGCAAAAATGCATGTTATTGTCTTTATATAGTCTAGGCAATGAATCTAGATAGGACACCCTTATCTTGCAACCACTGATAGCTTAGACCATTAGCTACAAAGAGTGACATTAGTTATGCTATTTTCCTTTGGAACAAACATGAAATGTTTAAGTTGCTCAGCATCAAAGATGTTGTCCATTACAAGAAACACTAGGGCTTGTAATTAGACATACAAAGGAAGCAAATAGATGTAAAAAGCCTATGGGATTCAACAAGACACACAATAATAGAGATATAGATTAAGTCACAAGATCGTTACTATGGTGGAATCGTATCCATGATACACAATAGGGAGATTCACATCAAGTGAGAAGGCAGTGGAACTACTCATGCACAATAAGATGAGAGTATCTCCAAACAAGGACATTTGCAAGAAACAAATAGAATGTAAGCGATGTGTGAGCACACCATGCACATGCTTGTTGATGTAATATAGGTGATTTGCTTCATTAAATCTTTCCTATATTTTTTAGCAGATTTATCTAGCAACATTGTGCTTCTAATGTAAATGGATGTTCAATGTTTGTATAATGGTCTTTCTTTATTCAAGTAAGATTTTAGTTATCTTGGATATGCATTGTTTTGGGCTTGGACACACACACAAATAAAACATTCTTTTGCCAAAAAAACTCACCTCTTGGTTTAGATATCAAGCCGTTTGTCTTTGATGTCTAGTAGGATAGCTAGTTTAAGTTTCTTGCTAAACATAGTCTAGGTGACCCAAACAATTTAAAATTTCCAACTAGCTATCCAAATTTGTAAGCTTGCTAGAAAGTTGTATGAGTGTGTAGCTAGTTTAGGGCATGAGGCAGGGGAGGGGGGGAGGGAGTCTATTATCATCCACTAGCTATAGCCATCAGCTACTACGGACTGAGAGTCCATCATTGGCACTAATATATTCATGGTAGGTTTTTCTTGGGGGGGGGAGAGAGAGAGAGAGAGAGAGAGAGAGAGAGAGCTTTTAGAACACAACCAACCCGCTAGTCTAGACAAGGTAGCTAGTTAAGGCTACCTCCTTCTACCTTAGGTGACTAGAATAGATCAAAACAAACATCTAGTTACCTAGATTAGTTAGCTTTCTAGGTGGTTTAGCTAGGAATTGTACTAACAACTAGCTAGTCTATGGTACAAGCTATATAAGGCCATGGTTAGCATCGATGTTTGCCATGTTATGTGATCGTTTCTCTTCATTCAAGTCATATCAGGTTATCTTGGATATGTATCATTGTGGGTTATCTTGGATTGAGATATGTAATTAGAAAATTATGATTCATGTTTGTCTATATTCAACTCTAGAATCCTGGCAAGTAAGAAAGAACATCTAGCAAATTGCCATTTGAATCTAATGACTTCAGATTTGGATTTTTCCAAAAATAATCCTTGACATTGTAGCTTTTTGATTGGACATTGACTTGAGCTTTATCTTATGAAGATACTTTTTGTAGTTCTTCTCACCTTATTCCATCCTATTTCCTAAGTGACATTGTTGTGGGTTATCTTGCAGTGTTCTAGGTTATCTTGCATTTGAGATAAATAATTAGAAAATTATGGCCCATGTGTGCGTGTGCGTGAATCTCAAATAGTAGCGAACATTCGTTTGTCATAGGCATGGTTCATAGCAAACATTCAATTGTCATGGGCATAGTTCATATGGTTTTCTTACTGCACATTTGATCACTTGTTTCAAAAGAGTAACTCATCGCTAAGTATTTCATTTGGTTATTGTTACAATGTGCTAAGTAGTCTTTTAGACTTGTGATACAAGCCCTCATAAACAGGAAGGGAGGGGCCCCTTCCCTCATAAATAGAGGAATGTTCTCATTAAACACTCTCCTTTTTACCCCTTCTCAAGTTTCCATTAATCAATAAAATTTTCAACTCTTTACAATTACGGGCTTGATAGTTGTTATTGCTCCTTCTTTTTTCATCATTTATCCTCTTGTGGAATTGTGTGATATATAATGAAGCTCTAGATGCCTATAGTTATTCATGTTATACAAGTCTTTTCTAGTCTTTTTATGTGTTAATATTATTATTGACTTCGAAGCAATAACCTTTGTTAAGGGGACCTTGCTTACTAGGATAATCTTTAGGACTTAAAATATGTTATCAATTAGATTGTATTAGATAAGCTTAGCTCCTTCCCAAAAAGATTTTCAAGTGAGTAGCTATAAATGAAAATACCTCATGGTCTACAAGAAACATTAGGCCATTGATTGAGAAGAAACATTAGGACATTGATTGAGAGTCACCTTCCATATGGCAAGTATAATGTCAACATCATGTTAACAACACATGTTTGTGGATTGCTACTTATCCATTTAAATAGATCTCAATCATTCTTCCCCATAGATGAGGACAAAGCATACCCATGAAAAGAGTAGATGGCAATTGGCTACGGTGGTTGAGTGGGATCAATGGCTGGAGGTGTACCATTCACAAGCATGTAATGAGGAAACGAAGCAATATTAAGGTGTGTAGTGAAGGTTCTCGTGGTGGGCATGTGTTTGTGTTGCTTGGATTGTGATAGAACTTTAAAGCGTTGAGGTGAAGTTTTTAACACCATCGTGTAGAAGCTCGTCCCACCGCCCTTCCTTTCCCAATGCCATGCATTACATAGTATGCATACAATAGAAGTCGTAGTAGTAAAATGACAACTGGGTACTTCATAGTAGGGCTATCCTCATCAACTTAATGAGCATTTGAGTCAAAAATTGTAGGTAAGTTCTGAAGCTCTGAGAGAGCAGAAAAAGCAATATCAACCGGGAAGGCCGTACGACAAGGTACGCAGACCGTATGCACGGCCAGATGCACGAGTATATATGTACGCAGCGTTGGGTATCACGACCAGAGGCCGCCCAAGCCGGATTCCACCTGCTTTGAAGGCAGCACAGGCTGTCAATCTGTCTGGGTGGGTCTGCAGACTTCACCCAATATAATGGGTTCTAGGTATGCAGTGTGCACGGCAATCTGGTAGTTGTATTGTATTGTTTTGTTTTGTTCGCGTTAGTATGCATCGCCCGCCAGTCACTACAACACTTTGAAGAAAGGAGCATCAATGATCAAATACCATAAAAAAGGAGCATCAAATACTACTAAGGAGCATCAATGCTAGCAGAAAGGGGCATCCATGATGGTTGCCACATGAACAAACTTCCTTGACCCTTCCAAGCTATGGCGCATTTGTAGTGCCTCCCAAGTTGTCAACCAAGGGCTGGCTCACCTCTAGGCTGTTGACACGTAGTACCATTATCTCATTCTTCTTCTTTCCACCACAATCTCGACCTCACCATGTCGGCTAGCAATGATATTCACACATATTTCTAGTTTTTAAAGAAAAATAACCCTAGGCATTTTTTCATTCTAATCATGTGCCAATTATGTACCCATACTCATAATTCCAATAGTTAAGGGAATATAGTTGTGGAGAAATGGAAGACGGGAGAGTAGCGAAGTGGAAGGGAAAAGAGGGGGCGTTGACAAGTGGATGATTGACTACCATGAGGGATTGAAAAGGAAAAGACGACCAAGAGAGGGATTTATGAGGGGGAAAGCCCTCCTAGCGCATTAGTTCCTTGTATATCATTGGAGAAGGGCTTCCTCCCCTTTTCCACTAGATAATGAAGTGGTCGGTTATTATATCAAAAATTTTGTAGCATGGTGGTACGGTTTCCAACTTTGTATTCAAGTCCTCATAGGGCTTTTGCATTTTAAAGTGGGTGCAACCAGAGGTTGATTGAGGCCGCGACATCAAAAATCACATGGCCCATCAACAATTCAAGCTTATTTCATCAATCAAGTGAGTCCAAATATAGCTTAAGTCGGGCAAAAAAATTAATGGGTTTGTAACATAGCTTAATATAACAACCTATATGTAAATATTATGTTCTAATTCTAATTGTGCTTATAGTGTGTTATCTTCGACTGGAAGTGGGAGCTTGCCTCGTTATAATCTAGCCATGTTCCTTATTGCTAACTCTCTATTTGATATGAACAACAACATAAGTCAACCATATAGACTTTAGAAGGTGAGAAATGCATTTAACCATGGTGTGGGCAAGACTTTAGGGTTGTTATCTTATTTTCCAAGAGCTCCATCTTGTACATAAACCCTTCAAAAGGGCCATTGATGATGCTACCAATTTTATTGTTATTAATAATAAAAGCCAAATTTGATTACTCATTAGTTAAATTCTTGTAAAAAGTAGAATCATATGTACTTTATGGATGGTCATAAAGTTTTCCCATGGGGACATTTGCGTGACAATGCATAGTAATAGGGTAATACGAATGATAACATGATAATAATCTTCTTGTGTGATCTGAACAAGATTATAATCTTCTTTGTGCAATCTGAACACCACCCATTTTTTATTGTTAACATCTCAATATCATAAACCTCATGTGCTTAAAGATTTATATTTTGGTATGATTTAATACTTTCAAATATGACATCATATTTGTATAATAGCATGAAAGCTTTCAACAATGAAATCCATGATGCTCAAAAGTTGAGATAAACTAAAGATCCCCAACTCAAAACAATGTATAGAAAATACCGTGAGAATGTAGGTTTGGATTCTTTTGTTTTCAATCCTCTAAAAATATCTACTCAACATGTTGTCATCACTGAGTGTTCCTCAAAAAAGGTTACTCTTTTCAGTATTGTGTAAAAAATGTACTATATCCATGTATGCATAACTCATTTCTTATTAGAACACTCGATCGTTCACATCCCAATAAGGTGTGAAATTCCGATGGTGAATAGTGAGGCTTTTACCTACACCTAGGCTATGTATAGTTCTACAATTTTACCTCGTCTTTTGATCTTCGCATCATTGGGTTATCTTTGCCTACGTGTATTGTTTTGACCTCCAACAAGCAATAGAACTTGCAAAAAGAATCTAACTAGTTTTCTAGCTACTACATAAAGGCATCTTGAATATACCCTTCAAGCCCCAAGGTGTAAGACAATTGACATCAACCCTCTTTCTCTGATTCACGTCACGCTCACTTGCACACTTCTAGTTGCTTGCATTTAAACCAATCCATTGCTCGAAAAATTGTCACCACCTATTGACTTGCTCTCTAAACTAATTCTTGCCATGGAACCATCCTTTCTGCGGCCAATCGGCCACTAGGAGGGGGTGTCCAAACTGATGTAGGACCATTCCCTCCGTCGTTTCTTCATCAGCACCAGCAGCAGCCTACAACCCCCCCCAGACCCAGGAAGACACAGGGGCCAGCCGCCTTATGAGAGCAGATATGGAGTGGGAGAAGAGGATCAGCCTGCCTCTCTCCACCTCCGTCGTTACGAGGCCAGATTGGTTATCGAAAGGTCTTGATCCTATCAACCTCCACGAGTTCAAAGGACATCATCTCCACCAATGCAGCCAAGCGGGCTCGGCTTAGGCTTTTGCCCACAGACAGTGTGACGTTAAATAGAATATTCCTAGACGAAATTATTGAAAGCAGCATGGAGGCCAAGGCACCCATCTTCAGATGCGCACCCACACACAGGCAGCAAACATCATTTTGGAGCTCATTGGTGGCACTATCGGAAGAAAGGTCTGGATGTCACCAGTCCCAACCATTGATGCTAAGTTCATTCCTTGGCTTGAGGATGTTTCTCCTAAACCCTTGATGTCATGGGAGCCCTGATGCTTGAACTTGACCACATACAAGCACTGGCAATCGCCTATACTTTTTGGAACGAATGAAGCAAAATCTGCTGGCCTCGTCCACAATCGCAGGCTGCTGCTATGTGGCTGCGTGTGCTGTCTGCTTGGTCTCCTATAGGCTGCATAGCTGCGATGGGGCAGCCTGAGCTTGATGGAGGTGGAGGGAGACAAGCTGCTCCTCTTCTCCCACTCCCATGATCCATCTGCTCTCACAAGGCTGCTGGGTCCTCCTGGGTCTGCTGGAAAGTTGTTCTTTAGCGCTTCAAGTATGTTGACATGTATTGTCCGAGCAGCATTCTACTGCACCCAATGTGTTTGGTACAAACATATTGTCCGAGCAGCATTCTACTGCACCCAATGTGTTTGGTACAAACATACACATACTCCTTCCCCCTCACATGCATAAACCATACTGCATCTTTAAACAGAAAACAACTCTGACAAATTTTCCACTACATTTGATGGATTTCCTGAAAACTCTAATGTGTCAAGTAGGCATTGGCTCGTAAACAATTAAATCTCTTGGCAAAAGAGACAGATCTAGCCCAAACAGATGCAATCATCAGACTATTGATCACAGTCGACAGCTGATGTCATGGGAGCCCTGATGCTTGAACTTGACCACATACAAGCACTGGCAATTGCCTATACTTTTTGAAACGAATGAAGCAAAATCTGCTAGGGCTCAACCACCTCGGCCTCGTCCACAATCACAGGCTGCTGCTATGTGGCTGCGTATGCTGTCTGCTTGGTCTCCTATAGGCTGCATGGCTGCAATGGGGCAGCCTGAGCTTGATGGAGGTGGAGAGAGACAAGCTGCTCCTCTTCTCCCACTCCCATCTGCTCTCACAAGGCTGCTGGGTCCTCCTGGGTCTGCTGGAAAGTTGTTCTTTAGCGCTTCAAGTACGTTGACATGCAGGTTATTGTCCAAGCAGCATTCTACTGCACCCAATATGTTTGGTACAAACATACACATACTCCTTGCATTCACATGCATAAACCATACTGCACTTTAAACAGAAAACAACTCTGACAAATTTTCCACTACATTTGATGGATTTCCTGAAAACTCTAATGTGTCAAGTAGGCATTGGCTCGTAAACAATTAAATCTCTTGACAAAAGAGACAGCTCTAGCCCAAACAGATGCAATCATCAGACCATTGATCACAGTCGACAGCTGAAGTTCTTTCTCCAGCAAGCACCTGGCCTGGCTTTCACATCTGGGCGAAGAGCCACCTGCACAGGGACTTGGATTCGTAACAACTTCCTTGTGCCTGCGATGGAAGACCTTGCATAATGCAGTCTTGTCCAGTGCATCAATTCATCAAAACCACCTCCTCATCACTACATTGCTTTTTGCTTTTTATCAGCTGTTTCCATGAGATTCAAGTCTTTCATTTGCTGTTCCAAAGTAACCAACCCAGTCTGCGAAACGAACCTGCATCATAAACAGAAGCGACAACAAAAGAAAGACCAAAATTATATCGAGCTTAATATGAGTATGATCCGTTGACTTTGATAAACCTACAAAGCAGAGGAGAGGAGATACCAGCTGAGCAGCGCGAAGAGTATTACTGCCAGAACAATCAGCAAAATAACATGGGCAGGAAGTGCCAGGCTAGTTGATCCGAATGCCACAAGCAAGAGAGCAGCCAGAGACAAACCTAGCGCTAGCATTACAACCTGCAACACTGCCCAAGTCGGCGCCTGCCAATTCAGTCAAAAATGTACAAAACTCATGTGAGAAAAGGGTCTTACAGATTCAACTCTCAATCCGAGGTGCCAATTTCTTAGACGATCCAAAGGAGCAGGACGTGGAGCACGATTTCGATTCGAGGCAAGAAAGGAGAACAGGAGAAGAAGAGGGAAAGCCACAAAAGTGAGGCTAACTAACATTAACGCCAGGAGCAAGAGCCCCGAGGAGCAAAGCTTGAGCTGTGTCTACGCGCTCCGTCGTTGGAGGGGCTGCCTGTGAATCGGTCGCCATAGCCAACGATTCTCTGTGACACTCTTCCTCTTCTTTAGAAGTTGAGAGTATTTCTTTCAACGACAGAATTCTCCACCCAAGAGTAATGCTTGACTCTATTGGCACTTTCGATTTCGATCAACCCAAAAAGAAAACAAAAAAGAGTCTCCAAATCAACCCAAAAAAAAACAAAAAAGAGTCTCCATTAATGCTTGGAGCTGATTGGCTAGTCCATTTTTTACTTGGCTAGTTTGCCACTTTTCGCCAGTACTAGGCTTGTCCCAAATTGACTAGCCGAGCATTAACTATGCATGGCGTTTCGCTCTTGAAGCCTGCCCAAGACTCTGCACTTAACGCCTTAAAACTTGGCAAGTTTGGTCTACATCCAATTGGATTGGCTTGTGAACAACATGGGGCCTTGATCTGTGGGAGATACCATGCCGCCCATGGTGTATTGAATACATTTGAGTCGTGGGTTAGATGTGGGCAGGCACCCTTGCCTATCCATGATGATCCATGGGCATGCCCACAATAGGGTACTCTGTAAGAGCCTGTTCATGTGAGTGGCTTGGTTTGGAAACCAAAATCTGCAGTTTTGCGATCCACAAGTTCACCTGGAGCAATTTGGAAGATCTTGGTTGAAAGCCACAAAATAACTGGTTGCCCAACGGACCCCTCCTTCCAAGTAGGGGCTCATGAAAAAACTAAGCTGGACTGTTTCTAGGCATTTGTGGGGCTCACACATCATGCGCAAAGTCTGAAAGCGTACGCCCAGTTTCAAAAAATTGGCTAGTGCATGAATGAAATCCAATTTGTAACCTGGTTTTTGGCTGGCAAATCTGGTTTAAAACCAAGTGTCAATCCAAGGCCTCTACATGACCAAGCTCTAAACACCTTAAGAGCTCGGTTCACACTCAGCAAGGCCATTTTGGGATTCTGGGGTAGTCTGTAAGCACCTTAAGATTGTTAAAGGCTTGGTTCACACTCAGCAAGTCCATTTTGAGGTTTTCCCTAATACTTGTTTCCTTTGCAACAACGAAAAAGGACATTATGCTAAAATTACCTGGAGGAAGCTACATGCACTAACATAGGCCTTGTGTATGGAAGGTATTGAATTTGTGGTGCTTATTGTAAATTCATGATTTTGGGTAGATGGCTTTGCTTGAGAAAGTTATTTTCATGGGATTCATTCTTGGATCTTAAACAAATGATAATAAAATACTCCATGATTTAGAGATCATGAATTTTAATAAAATGCACTTTGTTGTGTGTGTGTGTGTGTACGCATTCCACACACACAAAAAAGTGTGTACGTGTACGCATACACGCGCGCATGTGTTGTGAAGAAGATGATCTTGTCAGGGAATTGGACTCTAAGGGTCAGCAAGACCCTGAGGCTATGGTAGAGGCTTGATGCCTCCTTTTCTTTCTCAGGTTTATTTATTCCTTGTACATATTTTCATGTGTGCTTCTCTTAAATGTGTTTCTTACAATATACAAGGCCTCTGCAACCCAAATAAATGGAGGCTCCTTTAGCACTATGTAAATACAACTCATCCAAATGTTGTGTGTTTGCAAGAGCATAATCAGCATTCTTTTGCTGGCCAACATGGGTTTTTTTCAGGATATGATATATTCTATGCAGGCTCTGATCAATTCTCTGGGGTGTGCATTTTAGCCAGACATGATTTGCAGCCATGTGTAGCATATAATGATCTTTGTGGCGGATGGATGATTATCCAATGCATGATCAATGGAGAAATATTTGAAATTGGTTCCTTGTATGCCTCTCAGACTTCAGCTTAAAGAGCTCGAATGTGGGATTCCATGAAGCAATATCCTTGGTCCACTAATGCTATACTTTGTGGTGCTTTCAATAATTATCCTCACTGGAAGGATAATACTACTCATAAATCTCATATGATGCCCTCTGAAATTCAACAATGGGAAGATTTGATTTCATCACTTCATGCTGTAGATTTATGGACAACTCACCCTTCAGTTTTGGGCTTTACATATCATCATAATGCTTTTACATAGTATTGGGCCAGGCTTGACAGATTGTATCTTATTTATGCTTAGCAATATGATGATTATACATGTCAAATGTGGACTGACTATTCTCAACAATTGTCTGATCACACTCCTCTGTGGCTGCAGTTTTCATTTGGTATGCCTTTGGATGATATGCAGCTCTCTCTAGTCAAACACTTGCATGTCAATCAATTATATCTTTCTCATGAAAAATTTCAGCAAATGATTCAAATGGCTTGCATGCCTTTGTTATCACATGCGTGGAGGACATTGATTTTGCTTGGAACTCTTTTGTGCATCACATTCAAAATGTCATTAAGAATTATGGAAGGTGGTACATGGCAAAAACCAAGCATCAAATCCAGTGGGCAAAATCACAAAAGCAGTTCTTGATACATATTAGCCATCAAAGGTCTCTTTCCTCTTCTGAACATAGTTCATTGTCTTGTGCTTCTTCCATCATTGATGCCAATGATAAACGCAAGCTTTCCAAATGGCAGACAAGGGCTAGAGTTAAGCCTTTGCTAGATAAGGGTTGTTCATCAAAATCTTTTTTTCAGAATTTGCATGCACATAGACAAAGTCAATCTATCATGAGAGTCAGAAAACCAGATGGTACTTGAACCTAGACTTTATCTCAGCTTGGAAAACAATGTCTGGATCATTTTCAGCTTCTCTTTTCTCAGCCATCTTCTTCTACTCCTCAGGTTGAATTGGCTCGGAGCAAATTTATTGATCTTGTCTCTCCTATTGTTTCTTTGCAAAAAGCTTCATTGCTAGAAGTGTCTTTTTCAGATATTGAATTGGATGATGCTCTCAAGCATTTGGGTAAACATAAATCCCCTGGCTGGGATGGTTTGACAATTGAATTTTTTGTTGCCTTCTGGGCTGAACTGAAGGGTCCAATCTTGCAGCTCATTAATGTAGCCTGGCAGCATCAACATCTTCCTTCTGCTTGGAAGCATGGTCTAGTCAAGCTTGTGCCCAAAAAACCTCTCTGTGAGACTATGGCTGAGTGGAGACCCATCGCTTTGATGCCTATTATATATAAACTTATTACCAAAATGTTGGTTCACCGGATAAAGGATATTCTTCATGATGGTGTTCATCATAGGCAACATGGTTTTGTTCCAACAAGGCATATACATGATAATATCTCCAATACTCTCACTGCAATGGAATATGCTAAATATTCAGATCAAGATGTTTTGGTCATGCAGGTGGATATGGCAAAGGCATTTGATACCGTACAGTGGGATTATGTTTCTCAAACCATGTCCAGACTTGGTTTTGGGTCAAAGCTAGTTGATGACATTTCTTGGCTTTACTCTGATTCCACTGCTCAATGCCTTATAGGGCATCATTTATCTAAGTCCTAGACTCTGGGACGGTCAATCCGACAGGGATGCCCTCTCAATGCTTTGCTTTATGCTATTGCTTCTCATCCTTTGCTTCTTTATATGGATCATCTGGTTGATATTGGACAGCTTGTAGGGTTACAGATTCTAAGCTCACAGCCTTTTATTGCACAGGCTTATGCAGATGACTCTTACTTCATGCCAAAGAATTGTCCTGTGGAGCTCCAAGTCATATAGAAAGATGTATGAAAAATATTGAAAATCCTAGCAACACCTTTCCAGATCGTCCTAGCCTATCTGCACTCCCAAAGGTAATGGTGTACTGACTCAATTGCAATGTGGCAACGAGGACAAGTAAGGTCAGCCCCAAACCTGGATCTCCACAAGTTCACTGCAATCCTTCCATGAATAGAAAGCCAAAAAAAAAAGTGATCTTTCTATTTCTGAGGGTCGCTTATTAATGGATACCCTTTTTTATTTTGGTTTGGTAGCTGGTCTAAATATTAATTTTTAGAAATTGAAACTCTTGCCTCTCAAGCTTTGTGACTGGCATGCTCTTCTTTGGCCAGGTCAGATTGTTTCTCCTGAGCACATAGTAAGGCATTTGGGTTATCCAATTGGTTGGAAAATCAGCAATAACCAGCAAATGTCTTGGGTATTCAACAAAATTCAGGACAAATTAGAATATTGGAAGATCTCCACTTGGCCTTTGCATGTTCGGCTGTCCAATCCATTGTTTTGGCTTATGTCCAATTTTACTTGCCTTTACTGCATTGGTCATCTAGAGAGATCTCTTCTTTTATGTCTCAGGCCAATAAAAAAGCTTTGAGGTTGCTCAAAATGGACCTCCTTTGCTCTCCAAAGATGCATGGAGGTTTGAATATTCTAAACATCAAATTTCATGTATTTGCAAGAAAGGTCACTATGCTCAAGACTTTTGTTTAGCAAGAGCAACCATGGTCTATTATGTTGGTAGTTATGTGTGGACAGATGCGCACAAATGCTTATGGGCATTAGATCACTGATCCATGGAAAGTAGTACTTGGCAAGTTTCAAGGCAAAATACCTGGCTATCCATTTTCTACTGCCTTGATTCAAGATTAGAAGCAGGTGCTCTCTCACATCAAATGGTCTCCCCATCCTTCTTCGATAGCTTCATCTCTTCGATTGAAAAGCCTTCATTGGAGTATTGTTTTTTACTCTCCTCTTGCTATACAATAACCAATCAGGACTTACAATCTCATGAAGTTGGGCATTCTATTCATTCATGATGTGGTGGATATTCAGAGGCATATTCTCTCTTTTTCGACGGCTTGTTGACAATACAATCTAGGGATGCATCATAGATCCATATGGAAAGTTATTGCAGCTCTCTTACTCCCTTTTGTTCCGATTCCATCATTGGCAGTAAGAGACAGGCTTCAAGATTGGCATCTTCAGTCTTCAAGCCCACACTTATCCTCTCAACCTTTGCATTTATTGACTTCCATACAAACTTATAGATTGATTTTACCTCCATGGATTGCTCATCATGCCAATTCTCTTTGGCATCTGAATAAGTCTTTATCTTGGTGGAAAGCAAACTTGAAGTTAATATGAGAGCTGAAAAAGCCATTAAAGCAGAGACTCTTTTTCTGGAGATGCATTGTTGGTATTTTTCCAGTGGAAGTGAAATTGGCTCAAAGAAGGATTGCCTCTCCTCTTTGTTCAAGATATCATGCTCCTGAGAGTATTCAGCACTTATTGTGATTTTTTTCATATTCCACAAACCTTCTGGATAGGATCACCTATTTTTTATCTCTCAGATTTCTGGCACAAGTTCTCGAGGTTTTTCTGGATGTTTGGCAGATTATCAACTCCTTTGTCCCAGTACTCTTTTCTTCCATTGGATCAAATACTGGGCATTGTGGACCCTCTAGCTTCAGCAAAATCATGCATTTTTGACTTCATGTCTTCAACACCCTTATGAGTTCTTCTGACCCTTATTGCGACAGTCCTTATATGATGCCTTGCATGAGGAGAATTTGGATGTCTCTTGCATTGAGCTTTTCTTTTATTATTTCTGATAGATAGGGTTTGGCTCTTTTTTAGAGCCCTGCCCTGTTGTAAAATGATTATTTCGTAATATAATATTCAGAGTTTCACAAAAAAAAATGTATGTGTGTGTATGTGTGTGTGTGTGTGTGTGTGTGTGTGTGTGTTTGAGTGCAGTAGACATTTACAACACCCCTTTCCATAGTGAAGAGTAGACAAATTTGGAGTAAAAAAGAGAAATGTTTAATAGATAAACTTTGCAATAAACATCCATAAAAAGTGAAGTAGCATCATTAAAGGATGAACAATTTTTTCCAAAAGAGAAAAAGTAAGCAGTGGAGACTTGATAAGTCGTTGGCAGCATCACTTTTATTAAAGAGGAGAGTCTGCCTACCTGCCACCATCCAACAAGCAAAATAGTAAGAACTAGTTTTAACTTTGGTTGGGAAGACAGGTGCCATCAAGTCACAATAAAAATCGATACTTAAGCCACACTTATCAAGCTCAAGTAGTGAAGATAATAAACCTTTGTAAAAAAAGTTTTGGTTTAATACAGAGCAATGTTTAGTACTATCAGTCTAGAGTTTAAGGAGAAAAAAGTATCTTAGTATTTTTTTAAAAGGCGGTTAATACAAATTAAAATAAGAGAGAAAAGGGGTTTAATTTAAAAGGAATTTAAAGAAATAGAGGTGGTTAGAAGGGGTTAAAACAAGAGGAAAAGATCTTTAGAAAGTGTAAGCAAAGAGGAAAAAATTAGGGAGCAAATGAAAGGTAAAAAAAGGAGCAAGGTTGTTGCAAGAGAGAGAGAGAGAGAGAGAGAGAGAGAGAGAGAGAGAGGGGGGGGGGGTTAATGCAAGGGATCTTATGAAGGACCATAGTTTTAGAGAAATCATTAAGAATTAAAGTGTCATGGAATAACAAGAAGTAGAGAAGAGAGATAAGGAGCTTATTAGTTATAATGAGAGGGGATAGAGCAGAATAGAGAGGGGGCATTTTTTATATAAAGAAAGAAGGGGGAACTAGATGTAATTAAATAGAAGGAGGAATTTAAGAATTGAGAGGAGGGAAGGTTAAAAGTACATAAATAGAGAGGGGAGAAAAAACGAGTAAAATATAATAGAAGGGGGGATTTTAAAATTGAGAGGGGGAAGATTAAGAAGGGAGGACTTAGGGAAAGGAAGGGAAGGAGAGAGAGGGAAGGCAGGGGGAGGGAAGGAGGTGTTATTAATGAAACAAAAGATAAAAATTAACGTAGAAGAAGCGGGGGTTTAATTTGTTTGGATTAACTAAAGGAAAAGAGAGATAAAGAAGCGAGAGAGGGGGAGAGGGAGAGGGTTGCTTAAAAAGTAAAAGAGGTACTAAAAAGACCTCAGAGCCCATGGTACGATGGAGAGTGTGAATGGACGACAGATCGTGCATAGAGATCCATTCAGAGTATATGAAGTGAGAGGAGAAAGAAAAACATGAGTGTGAGAGGGTGGTAGAACCTGAGAGTCCATTAAGAAGCTTTGAGGAGGTAGCGCCGGGCAAGACCTTCAAAAAATGCACATGAGCAAGAGCCGCGAACTGTGGCGCAACAAAGGCTTTGGCAACGAACAAGCTACGAATTATGGCGTAGCAAAGGCTGCAACAGAGAACAGTGAACGGGGGATTTGTGGAGCGGGCAAGGCAATAGGGAGTAGAGAGTAAGGGGTAGAGTTTGCGAGGGAGTTGTGAGCAATGAGCAATGAGTGATGGAAGGCCTTAGATTTATAGGGAGAGTAGGCTTAGTCGAGTTGGGGGAGTCGGGGCGATGAGAAGTGCAAGGGCGAGAGGAGGTGCACATTGCCAGGCTACAAGTGGTACACATTACGAGAAATTATTAGGCCACGCAGTGAGGAAAGGTAAAGACGGGTTTTTGAGAAGGTTGCGCTCGTGGGAAAATAGAATAAAGAGGAGTTTTTAATTTGAGGGAGGGAGTCATTTAGGGAAAAATTAGACATTGGGAGAGTAGGAGGAATAGGGAAATTAGGAGAGAATAGGGATATTAGGGGGGATAGGGGAACTTAGGAAAAAGGGGGGATTAGAAGAGATGGGAGAATTTAAAATTTTACAAAAGGCAAATTAAGTTATTTAAAAATATAGGGATATAAGGAAAATATAGGAAAAATAGGGAAGCAAGAATTAGTAAAATAGGAGTATAAGAATTAGGGGGTATAAGGGAGACATAGGGAAAAAAGGGGGAAAGGAAAGAGATTCTTTTTTAAAAATTAGGGGAAAAAAAGAAAGGAAATTTAGGAAAAAATAGGAAAATTAGAGAATATATCGGAGAGTGAAAGGACTAAGAGTGCAAATGTGAGGGGGGAGAGGAATTTAGAAATAAGGAAGAAAGAAAAGGAAAGGAGGTGGAAGGGGGGGGGGGGGGGGGGGAAGGAAATGTAAAGTAACTTTAAAGGAAAAAATGAATAGGAAGTGTGTGTGAGAGAGAGAGAGAGAGAATGCTCATACAAAGTCTAGGATTAGATCAGCCTACTGGCCCATGCAAATCCAATGGGGATTGTGTTTTCATGAGTCTGCAAGCTCATCCGATCCTCGCGATTACATTAGCTTGCAAGCTCATGTAGATCCGATCCTAAGGATCAAATTAGTAGGAGGATCGAATCTGCACGACCTTGCATACTAATCCAATCCCTTGATCATCAAATTAGCGTGATCTTGTACACGCTAATTAGATTCGACTGCATCAGCCTGCAAGCTCACTTAATCCAATCATACGGATTGGATATGCATGTAGCTTGCTGATATTGGCATCAAAATTGACCAAATCAATACATTACATAAATAATTTTTTCCTTTTTTGTTAATAAATTTTAAAACTAAAGAAACACGAATTTCTTTAAAAAGAATTGGCATGAAATCCAAGAAACATCAAAATGGATACTCTTTTTTCTACTCCATGATTTGGATTGAGGCCATTTTGTTTACATTAGTGGATTCGTTAGGATTAACTCAAGGATTACATAGACAACACAGTCCGTCAAAGACATGCTGAGGAAAGCCTTCAAGGTATCATGCATACGAGTTTTTCACGAGTAAAATCTCATGCATATACCAGGTATCTTGCCTCAAAAATGCATTTACACAAAAGACGCAACAAACTCACCTGTGTGCACTGTCACGATATTGCATCACAATTGCTACTGATTTTGCTACTAAAGCTTACTACTATACAGTTATATGGCACAAGCAGAAATCATCTGCCTGGCCCCACATGAACCAACATTCGTTTGCCTAAATTGGTGCTTTCATTGGCTGCAAAACAGGGATTCAAAAAAGCTACAGGGAGCTGAACATTAAGATAGGCTTCAGAGCAACTGCTATCCAAATCTAAGCAAAATGAAAATATTTGATCTGTGACAATGAAATTGAATTACATAAGAGCTACCAGACACAGCGGAGGTTGGCTATGGAGATGAAGTAAAATGATAGCATGCTCCAATTCATGCACTCGGAATGGTTTCCCAGTAGGACAATTCTTAAGAAACCAATGCAATTCTAACACATCTGGCCACTGACAGTGCACCAACCTGCTGTCCACCATCTAGCAGCTAAGGTGCTTGCTAGATGTGGACTATACAAAACTTTTAAGGATGCAGCCAAAAGACAAGTCTACACCCTCTGCTAATACTGCAGTGAGAATCTCGTTCCAGGAAGTTGCAGTTGAAATGGCATCAGTCTCCCTCTTTCTTTTGGTCAGTAGTGCCACACTGAAGGTTTGAGTTCTCTAAATTGGGATCATTGACAGGTTGCCTGGCACCAAGGGAAAAGAAGAGGTGGGGGTCCTCCATTAATACAGCCATTTAAAATCAAAAAATGTACAAGCACAGGATTTGAGGATCAGAATCTTTACCTTGTTGACATAAGATGAGTGAGCTCTTTTATCGACAAACTGGCAGCATATAGTGCCATCTTCTTTACCTGACCAAAAAGCTCAAAATCAGTGCAAGGGGAGCTGAAATTAATTGCAAGTAATGCAAATAATGCAAGGGGAGCTGAAATTAATTGTAAGTAATGCAAGAGGAACACTGCACATATGGGCATGAAAGCAGTCCAAATCATTTCATGTGCACAGCAATGCTCCTGACTTCTTATAGATCATGGGATATTATAGCTAACCCCAGAATTTGAAACAAAGGGCTGTATAGAAGCAAGATATTCAGTTTAGGCAATGTCTGCAGCACCAGAAAAATGCTCTCTCTCTCTCTCTCTCTCTCTCTCACACACACACACACACACACACACACTTTTTTTTTGGTGAACTCTCTCTCTCTCACACACACACACACATGCACACACACACGCGCGCACAACCATCATTTTAGCCACAACCTTATAAATGGCAGGCGTAAGTGTAATACATCTCCAATCAGCAAATGATGCACACAAATGATCCAAGCATCTGGCATTTGCTGATTTCGCAAAGCATAATTAATCATATGCAATAAAACAGGATTCAAGGCATCCCAACATGTAAGAAAGAACTCTACAATGAGACCATCCCAACCTGGAGACATGATTTTAATTCATCAATCAGCTCCCCTTTCTGTAAAAGGTGACGAATATTTTCAGATTGTCTCTTGTAGTGTAGGCTTTTGAAAAACTCTTTACATGAACCACCTTTATCAAAGAAAGCTCTTTGTCTGGCCTTAGTTACCCATTTGGCAATTTTCCTGTGGTCATTGCTTTGTAACATATGCTTAGCCTAACATAAACAATCTCATTCTAAGTTAAATACCCGACTTGACTAAGCTCTGTCAAGTTTTGACAACTAATTTTGGCCTCAGCATCTGCCTTCCTCAAGTGATGCATGCGGTTCTTGACACATACTCATGAATTATGAACTGCATCTGAGAAGCAAAAGCATTCCATGCATAATCAATCAACATCGATCTGGCACTGTTCCCAAGGGGGTGCGATGGCATCACAAACCATTTGCTTGTATTCATCATGCTCCAAATAACTCTCGTTAATTATAAGGAGGCAACTTGTCATGTGGTATCTCATGAAAAGAAAAACCTCATCCATAACCAGACATGGGAAAGCATAATCCACCCACATTTGGCAAGTTAGTGCATCATATTGCTGCACATTTAGTATATACCAACGGTCAAAACTTGCTCAATAAGCGGACTGCACATTATGATGAAAAGTATATCCTAAAGGCATAGACTTCAAGTCTTTCCAAAGGACAACAAGACCCAGCTGAGAGATAAATTGAGACCAATGTTGACGTTCAGAAGCCAACATTTCGGTATGCTTTCATTATCTTCTACTGTATCAAGCATTCGCTATAGCAAGCAACCTCGAGGGTGAGAACATTTGAAGATCTTGGTTCAAGCTCACAGAAATCAACTTATACAGCTGAAGTATAGATACCTTGCAAGAAGGAGGGTGATCAAGATTCAGACAGATCTAGATTCCTCTTCTGCGGCAGTTGAAGGACATCTAGATGCCCTTGTAAGGAGGGGAAGATTCAAATAGATCTCGGATCAAGATTCAAATAGATCGCTTCCCAAATCAATACTCTACGATAACAGGATTGAAGTGCATAAACCGAGGCAAATTCAAGTATCTCACCCTGGACAAGACACTGCATAATGATCCATCTGCCTCGTCATTTAAGGCCAATGCTGGCTGAAAGGCATGCTTCACTAGAAACCCACACCAGAATAAGAGTGGTCTCCTGCATAAAATATGTGAAGTGTCTTGTCCGGCCTGCATACACATGTTGCTTGTCCTCTTGCATAGCCACTTTATCAGGCTGCAATTTGCTGACATATGCCCCCACAAGCTTCCATTTCCGAGTGTCACATAAACCTTGAACATTAAAAGTCAAGCATTTTATTTTTTCAAGCATGTTTGCAAATATGTACAAAATCTATGTCACAAAAAAGAGCATTCAAGATTGCATATCAACCTCAAAATCCATGGCAGGACCCTGATGTGACAGTGCATCATGCGGACAGGGCTGTAAAAGAGCAACATCATCCTCTCGGAACAATATGTGACACTCAGTGACTACTGCCCATGTAATACCTATTACAGAATTTTATGCAGGAGCATTCGCATTGGAAGAAACCCTAGTCCAAGTACGAGGTGGAAAAGTCCTTCTGACCATCACTTGTTTTTTTGGGGTCTGCCAACCATCATTTGAAGCTTTTTCCTTTGATTTCAATTGAGTAGCAGTACGATCATCCCATTAACAATGAACACAGCTAATTTTTGCTTTGCCTTTATCCAAGCAGCAAGGGCTGGCTGTTCGCTTTGCTTTTGGATCCAGAAGTTCCAGGAGCATCCTTACCTTGCACATCTGCAGGTATCGCCTCAAGGGCCATTGAGAAGATATTGTGGCATTCAAAGAAAGCACCAGTAAATAATTTCCATTTAAACTCATAAAAAGCACTTCTCATATCCACATTATTGACCGTACAGAGTAGCATTCCGGGGTAGCAATATCTATATCCCACAAAATCCCACAGCGGTTGGAATTTCCATTGTGCCGCACCACCTTACCCAAAGATGCCACAGCGGTTGGAATTTCCATTGTGCCGCACCACCTTACCCAAAGATTTCAAACATTGGGGAAAATCCAAGACTTCAGCCCAGACTGGGCATCTATGCCTGATCAATGATATACACATGCTCTTTTTTTCAGGTGAAATCATGCGCGCGCACACACTCATGTGCGCGGGTGTGCCCACCCACACATACAGAAATTGTTAAGATCCACAATTAACTAAAATATCAGCTTACAACCATGCCAATAGACAGAACCTAACAATCTCTACTATGGCTTAACATTCTAAACTTAAAAATAGAAGTTGAGCACAAAAAGAGCAGATTGCACAAACTCGCTGATTCGCATACTCACAGACATGCTGCAATAAGTACCCAAATAAGCTAACCACTTAGAGAACCTTTTATGAATTGTCATAGAAATTAAACATTTTCATGCTAAATAAATTAGTGATGTCCATGTGTTCCAGAGATGAAACCAGAGGTCAACATGTCTACAGTTTGTTGGTTTTAATAATACAAGCATTAGTGAAGAGCTGGTTTCTTAAGGGTAAGGGGGAAAAGAAACGAAGAGAAGAAGAAAGGAAACCCAAGAGGAGGGAGGACAGCAAAGGAAACCCAAGAGGAGGGAAGACAGCAGGTAAAAGAGGAGCTGCAGTCATAGTCCTAGGCTAGCCCAGTTCGCCAAAGTTCAATCCTCAATCACGGAGCACGGATAAGACCCAACCATGCGAACCCATTGGACCAAAGTCAATAACACATGTCAATTAGTAGGTGGACCCGCTTGGGATGGCCTAGGATTGTAGGCGATGATATTAGAACAAGGAGCTGTAAAACATCTAGCTCTAGACAACCTGCGATGGGACAGTTTTGACTATCTAGGGATTGACCCTGACAAACTCCCAAGCAAGGGGTGAACTTTGCATTGACGCCCTATGACAGGGTGTGTCACGGGGGCGTGAAATTCGAAGTACTTTAATGTACTAGAAGACCGTGACAACTTTAGTTTTAAAAGTCCAAGCATGGGCTTAATAATGTGTAATTAAACGCGGCATGGTGCCTAGCACATAAGCGTAATTAATCCCTAGGCCCAAAGGCATTCCGGTTATTGGGAAATGATGATGTGGCATTGTTAATGGGCCCCCTAGAGGGCCATGTACCTTCAGTGGCCCCCCTAGAGTTCCAGGTGGCTCTAGTGCCTTCTACATGCTCCTTTGCCATTCCTGGACCTTCCTGGGCCTTCTAAACTTCACACGTGTGGTTTTCTCTATCATCTTCTCCCTTTGTTGAGGTTTTGGACTGGTTTTTCAGCCTCCTTCAGCTGAATTCCGTTTTTCTTCATAACTCCTCACCCGTTTGGATTCCTCGACTTCCGTTTGGCCCGATGGCTTCCCCTCTGCCTCCCCTTCGTAGTGATATGCTTTTCCCTCCGTGCGTTTGGTAGAACGGGTAGAGCTAAGCACTTCTTTTGCTGGTCGAATTTGCAAAAGTGGCTTTTTCTGGACCTTTTTGCTTCTACCGCCTCCTAGGCCTCTGCTCTTGCAAAGCTACAGCTTTCTGTTGAATTTCGAGTGGTCCCACGCGCTGGTTGACTGGTTTTTCTCAATTTTGGAGGACTTTCCGGCGATGAAACTTCTCCAAAACCTTCTCAATGCATTCCTCTCTGAAGCACGCTTCTTTTGAGCCCAAGAACTCCCATTTCTTCACGACAGAAGTGCTTCTTTTCGCATTTTTCAGTGGAATTCTTGCTGGTCGGCTCTTGTAAATGCTCTTTTTTCATGCCTTTGCACTCCTCTTTGGCTGAGAATGCAATTGGGCATTGGCTACTATGTCCTCTTGGCGAATGAGAACTTGGTTCGAGTTTTCAAGGCTTGGTGAGTTGTCATTTTTGCTGCCGCAATTTCTTTTTGCCATAAGCTATTGGTTGGCCTCGTGTGCCACCTCTTTCTTGGCTCACAGGTGCCCAGGCAGTGCTACATGAGTCATTCTTTAGTTGGATACTTTGCTGATTTTATTTTGGAGCTTTGAAAAGCTTTGTGAATGCCATCTGGAAACCACTCAAAGAGAGTGCAGCTGGGGTGCAGTGTGTGATTGCATCTGGACAGCCAATGGAATTGCACTCGGAAAAGAGAATGCCTTTGGATTGAGCCTATGGGTTAAGTGCACTTATGTGATGGTGTTCTATGCTTGAAAGCCTTGCAAAGGCTTAGTGAATTGGGGCTGCGTGCTCAGTCGCAGGGAAGGTCTCCCAGATGCAACTTGTATGTGAAATATAAAGAAATACCGCAAGGGGCGCCACGGTGTTTGGGGCCAATCGGGTGCACTTGTCTATGTTTGTTGAGCAAGGGTATTCTAGCCTCCATCCCTTTTTCAGTGGTTTTCTTTGTGAACAAATGGGTAAATGCCAAATGATGATCATGCAATGGTTAATGGTTGTGATATATGCTTTGTGAGCTGTAAATAAATGCTGAAGTGATTAAAGGTTTAGTTCCACTACCCTCTGAGTGATTAGAGGCCGGTTTCATTGGTTCCATTGCCGGGATATTTCTCAAGAGGTGGGCCTCGGTAGTTTGGTGGAAGGATATCTTTGCTGCACTTTTTGACAGCTGAATATTACAACCATAAACATGGTGAGTACCCATGAGCAAGAGAGCTCCACAACTCCTCAAAGGAGAAGGCAGGAAAGCCTTAATGATCCAGCTAGTGTACAGCTGCAGGGAGCACAACAAATGCCTTTTGAGCAGGCCACACATGAAGCTACAACTGAGCTCAACGGTGATACTAGTTCTCAGATGATGCTACTATGTTGAATGCACAGCTTGCAAGTGCAGTGACTGCTTTGACTCAGCTGGCTCAAAATTTGGCTCAGATTGTGCAAACAAATGCCAAGAAGAAGAAGAAATCCAGAAAGCACAAGGACGAAAAGAGTGAGTACACACATGCATCAGCTTCTCATGGCGGACCGCACACTCATGCATCAGTTTCCCATGAGGGACAGCCATCAAAAATGACTCAGAAAGTGACTTCCAAGAGAGAGGAATCACCCAAAAGAGCACTTACGAAAGAGGTACAAAAAGTACAGCCAGTGCAACAGTATGAGCAGCCAGCACAAGGCCTTGGTTTGGGTACTTCTACTCCTCAAAATAATAATGTGCAGTCCATAAATGTGGCTCAACCACCTCAGCCATATTTGAGGCAGCAACCTCAATATTTTAGTACAGATTCTATCTTTGATGCGCATGTCTGCTGCAATTTGTTCCAGAAGGAGAAAAGCCTGCTGCGATTTGTTCAGGAGCCCTCTAGGAGCTGCAAATTCATCAAAGGAAGAGTTCCTGAGGTCTTTGGTTTGGATTTCAGTGGTATCAATTCGCAGTTTTGACACTTTCCTTGGTGGAAACGATCCAAAGACGACTCCATTTGAGGCAGCACAGTTGTGATTTCGAAGAATCCTCCATTTGAGGCAGCAAAGTTGCGATTTCAAAGCATCCTCTACTTGAAGCTCATGGCAATCCAGTTCGGGTTAGGATACACTATATTTTTCTATTGGATTTTGCCCAAAACCATCCAGAAGGAGAAAAGCCTGCGATTTGTTCCAGAAGGAGAAAAGCCTGCTGTTATTTGTTCAGGAACCCTCTAGGAGCTGCAAATTCATCAAAGGAAGAGTTCCTGAGGTCTTTGCTTTGGATTTCAGTGGTATCAGTTCGCAGTTTTGACACTTTCCTTGGTGGAAACGATCCAAAGATGACTCCATTTGAGGCAGCACAGTTGTGACTTCGAAGGATCCTCCGTTTCAGGCTGCACAGTTGCAATTTCAAAGGATCCTCCACTTGAACCTCATCACAATCCAGTTCGGGTTAGCATACACTATATTTTTCTATTGTATTTTGCCCATTTTTATATTGTATTTTGCCCAAAACCATCCAAAGACTCCTTTGTTTGAGGTAGGACAGTTGCGATTTCAAAGGATCCACCGCTTGAGCTCATCCCAATCAGGTTCGGGTTAGCATACACTATATTTTTCTATTGTATTTTGTGCAAACCACGTAATAGTGGTTGAATCACACAACCAAAAGCAACTCCAACCCTTACTTCATCGCGCAGCAGGCCGGCTCATGTATACGTTTCTCATTACTTGGTGTTTCCGAAACATGGAAACACTTGGGAAACGCCTGCATGCAAGGAGCATTGGGAAAAATCGAATTTGTGGGCCATTCAGCGTAGGTGGTTGGTTACTGGTGGTGACGAATTGAGATATCCAAATCTCTGGATTGGCGTCCACGAAGCTTCCACAAATCTTCTGATTGTGATAGCTTCCACAAATCTTCTAACGAGATTGCTTAGCGCAATCCCCTTCCTCACAGTCCTTGTGACCTACATGCACCCACGTATGACAAAGAAAGGGGTGCAACTTGCATGCACGCCCTTATTATCCCAATCCTGCGTTGATAGCGACGTGCTGTGTATTGCGTTGAGAACTGGCCGAGCCTTCGACCACCGTTCCTCTCCATGGACACCCGTTGTGGCGATGCAAAATAGTCGACATTGTGCTCGTGGTCAGCGATTAATTTGAAGTCCTTTACTTTTCATGATAGTTTGACGATTTCACGTTTTGACAATGGCTTTTGGTTGGTGCGTTGTGCAGTTGCAAGGTCGTTGTAGTGCATATCTCTCTCTCTC
Organism: Dipteris shenzhenensis; assembly: GCF_047967505.1. Lineage (NCBI taxonomy): Eukaryota > Viridiplantae > Streptophyta > Polypodiopsida > Gleicheniales > Dipteridaceae > Dipteris > Dipteris shenzhenensis. Next base: position 28,654,906 of record NC_141613.1, read on the forward strand.
TCAAGGTCCTTCCGCTCCCTCTACTCTCTACTCATATCTCTCTGTCTCTCAAGAGCCTTCTGCTCCCTCTATTCTCTAGTAGTCTTCTCAAGCCATTATTTCCTCCTGCTCCATGAATGATGGCACCAACGACGATCAATGGCAATGCTTTTGTATGCATTGCGTCCCAAGAGAAGTCATCTTTTCTCATATCTCTTTTGCTCTCTCCCTTGACGATGCAATCCGTCGAAGGGCACTAAAGTGCAAGAACATAGACTTCATTTGTCACACTTGAGTGGTATTGTCCCTTTTACCAACGACTAGAAGCTGCCTGCCAAGGGAACAATAGAAGGAGAAGAAGGCGATTACCAGAGCTATCACAGTAAGGTCTTTTTACTTTGTTCAAGATGCCACGCTCTACACAAGATCCCGAGCCGCTTTGGAAGCATGTTGAAGAAAAGGGTACCTTTGCCAAAGGAGGTAGCAAGAAGTGGTCGTGCTCTTTTTGTGGATTGGAATGTCATGGATCATACTCTCGTGTGCGTGCCCATCTTCTAGGAATAAAGAACGTTGGTGTTCAAGTTTGCAAGAAGGTGCCAGCAAATGACAAGGCAGCCATGGCACGTGAAGATCATGAATCTTCTAGCAAGAAGCACAAGGGTACTGTTGGTACCAGTTTGAGTGCAGGCCCGAAGATTTTATCTCAATCAACCATGCCACTGTATACAACAATGCTTTAAGGGAGGAGGTTGATGAGGCTGTGGCGTGTTGCTTCTATGCCAATGGATTACCATTTTCTCTTGCACGGTCTCCATATTTCACAAACATGGTAAGTGTAGTTGCTTCATTTGGAAGGGGATATAAACCTCCAAACTACGAGAAGCTCCGTACCTCTCTTTTGGAGAAGGAGAGAGCAAGAGTCTTAAGGAGCCTATCCACAATTGAGTCTACTTGGCCGTACTATGGATGCTCCATTGTTTTTGATGGCTGGACAGACACAGCAAAGAGGCCTCTTCTCAACATTGTGGTTTGCAGTGCACGAGGAATTGTATTCAAGAAATCCATAGATACTAGTGGAGAGGCAAAGACTGGAGAATACATTGCAGCAGCATTAACAGAGACTATATTGGAGGTGGGCCCTGAACATGTAGTTCAGGTTGTTACTGATAATGCCTCAAATTGCAAGCTAGCTGGTCATCTTGTGGAGCAAGAGTTCAAACATATCTTCTGGACCCCGTGTGCTGCCCAGTGTTTGAACTTGTTGCTGAAGGATCTTTCAGCCCTGGCGTCGATGGAGTTGGCAATTAGTCATAGCAAGGAGGTGCAGCAATTCATCTCAAATCATGAGGCACCAAGAGCTATGCTATCCAAATTTTCAAAACTGAAGTGGGTGAAGCCAGGTGATACAAGATTTGCAACAAACTTCATCATGCTCTAGCGCTTGGTAAACGTAAAAGCGTCCTTGAAGCAGATGGTTGTCAGCCAAGATTGGGATGATTGGACAGGTCGCAATGATGAAACTGTTCGGATTCAAAACACCATACTGTCAACCTCATTTTGGGATGAAGTGGAGAATTATGTGAGAATGTGTTGGCCTATCATGCTCATGTTACAATTAGTGGACAAGGATGATGCATGTCTTGGTGTGATTTATGAAGGTATTGATCAAATGCTTGAGAATATAAAAGAGCTAGGAGAAAGCAATGGAGACATTTAAAAAATCAAGAAAGACTTGCTATGGGCAGCCCTTAGGTGGTGGGCAGTCCAACCAAGAAGGGCCTGCAAAAAAGAGCAGAAAATTCAGTAAAAAGAGGCCATGGAAAGCTCAATCAGAAAACCAGAGGGACAAAGACAGGATTTACAGCATAATTTGGACCAAAGGGCAGAAAGTAGAGGATGAGAATGTCAAAGCATGACTATCCACTATCAAAGAGGTATGTAAGCTACAAGATGCTGAAATTGAATGCTTACAAAAGAAACTGGAAAGATACAAGAAGGATGAGTTTTCAAACATAAGTGCTCAAATGAATGACGACATGAAGGGATGGCAAGAAGAAATGCATGCAAAGTGGGCAAAACAAATTGGAAAAATGCAGATGGATATTATGCGAGATATGGACATGAAAAACAGTCTTCTTACATTCAAGATAGAGAGCTTGGAAGCTCAGGTGATTAGTCTTCAAGACGAGAATGTAAAATTGAAGGCAAATATGCACAGAGATGAAGGGGAGCTTCAGCCATCCCTACACAAGGAGCTGAACATCTGTCATCATTAGGGAACAAATGAAGCAGCTCAAAAGGGCAAAGGGGACTTAAGAAGAAGGATGCAAGATCATAGATGAACTGAAATCTGAGAACGAGAAACTCAGAAAAGACTTGGCATTCTTGCAAGATGCTATGAAGGGTAAACATGCTGAATTCACCCAGAAAATCAAGAAAGGAGAGGCTGCAATCCTGGAATGGAGCAATGTGGTCAAGAAAGGTACTCCTGTCCCCAAGAAAGAGTTCATTTCAATTGCTCTAGAGGAGGATAAAAGGAGAAACAATAAAGCCCTAAATGTCTTAGTCCGAGGCCTCACAGTAGGAGATACTCCTATGGCAGATGCAAATGCTTTGTTCACCAAAATGGGTGTGAACTTGACATGTGAGACAGCTTGGAGAGTTGGCAAGCCCGATGCACCTACAAGGCCACTTGTGATGAAGCTCCGAACAGCCATGGATAGGAAGACCCTCATGAGCACGAGGGTGACCTTGAAAGGAACCCGGATCTACCTGGACGATGACCTCACCCTCCTACAGCAGGAACACCGGAGGGAAGGTATGGTACACGTCATGGCAGCGAGAGAGGCAAGGAAATGGGCTGCATACAGAGTTGGTAGGGTGATCATACGAGAGAGAGGAGATCATGACTGAGGGGAGAAGGAAGAAAAGGAAGAGAAAGAAAAGGGTGAATTATGACGGTGTTGGGCCAAGGGGACACAAAGTGGACTGAGAATTGTAGTGTGGAATTGCAATGGCACACTCTGGTCTGATCACAGTGGTTTCTCAGAGACATACACTGACAGAGACATGGTCTTCTATACTGAGACACATGAGAGCCCCGAAAGAGGACTGCCCACTGTGACACGATATACATGGGAGTCATCTCATAGGAAGGAGACGAGGAGAGACACTAGTGTGCAGGGTTCGGGGGGAGTGGCTATCCTTTTTAGATCACACATGACACCTCCCATATCAGTGGCACGGAGAGAGGAGCATGCACGACACATGTGGATACGAGTCCAGCTACTAGACGCACAACCGATTCTCATAGCAGTGTGTTATTTCCCCCCAGATACTTCATCCTATGCACATGAGGTCAACACAGAAGGGCATAGCTCATATGAGTCAATTCAGGATGATATCACTGAATTCTCCAGGCAGGGGGACATCCTCCTTCTTGGTGACTTCAATGCACGCACAGGGAACAGGCAAGTGGGCCTACTGGACTTTGCATCAGATTCCCTCATAGTACCAGAACTACATGCAACTGAGCTCGGGATAGTGAGACACTCTGCAGATGCACCACAGGTGAAAGAGTATGGACGACATCTACTTGAGCTAGGGGCTGTTCATGATTTGATCGTTTACAATGGTCTACAAAGATAGCCATCATCCGGTGGTCTCACTTGTTTCCCACATGGCGGAGGGACAAGCACAGTGGACTACCTATTGGGTCCCTTGGCCTTTACCTCACGGATATACGACTTTATTGTGCCCCCTCCCCCACTCAGTGCTGATCACTTGTACTTAGCCTTTTGTATCTCTACCACTATGCCAGTCATAGGGAGGGTCCCCCCCACGCCCACTCATGTCCAGGTTCACTTTGATTGTGCCCTGGACCCCATCTATGTGAGCAACTTGGCAAAGGGACTTCCAGCCCTACTACTTGGAGATGTTGTAGACCTCGCCCACGCCTCAAACACCCTTGCCACAGTAGTCATGGACGCAGCCATCAGGTCTTTCCCCACGACGTGCCTCACTAGGGAAGATGCCACGGAATCCTTGGTATGATGATGAGTGCAGAGAGATGAGAGCTCACCTCACATGTGAGCGAGCCCTTGGCCACTTGACATCACCTGAGGCACAGCAGATCTCACAGCAACTCACACGTCGTAAGCGGCAGGCCTTCCTCACCCACAGAATAGACGAGGTGATCACTTCATTTCGAGGGAGGGGTCCCACCATTGGTTGGGGGCTTCTATCAGAGGGGAAGCACCCTATACCCATCATAGACCCAGGTGTTTGGCACACTTACGCATGCTCTCTTTATGATCTCCCGATGCAGGCACCACCTAATATGTCCACTATGCCCAGGCCCACCACTTGCCACTTGTTCACTACACAGAATGTGCGGGCTGCACTCAGCCGGCTTCATAACCGGAGAGCACAGGACCATGAGGAGCTACAGATTGAGCATTTCGATCATGGACAAGAGGTTTTGGCTCCGGTACTAGCACAGATGTTCAACCACCCTCATGGAGTACCACCACCATAGTACCAATACACAAGGCAGATGAACCCATGGATACTAGAAACTATCACACTCTCATGATTGGCCACACGCTGACCAAGATCTATGGATCGATACTGGAGAGGGAGATCAGCAGTCATACAGAGGCACATGGGCAGTGTGCTCTAGGGCAGGCAGGTTTCCAGAGATAGCACTCCACTTCTTCACCTTGAGGACTATCATTGAGGAGGCGAGGTCGAGACGCCAGAAAGTCTACGCTTGTTTTGTAGACTTTCAGAAGGCCTTTGACACTGTCCTGCGATCCCGCATGATCAGGAGACTACAAGATATGCAGATTCCAGAGATTCTGATCTGGGAAGTGGTGAGCGTATACAAGTCCGTCAGAGAGAGAGTTCGTGTCCCCTATCAGACTGGGTTGAGAGCACGATCGGAGTAAAGCAGGGATGCCCTCTCTCACCGACTCCCTTCGGGCTCTACATTGATGAGATTACATCTTTCATAGACCGTCTAGGAGGCGAGGGAGCACCACTAGCAGACTTGATGATACAGATTCTACTATACGCAAATGACATAGTCCTCTTGTCATCTTCAGCAAAGGGGCTACAGAGACATCTAGATGCCCTAGAGGAGTTCTGCAAAGAGAAAGACCTAATGATTAACCTTGGGAAGACCAAGGTCATGATCTTCAACACCTCTTACAAAGTGCTTCACCGACATAGCTTTACATACCAGAATCTGCCAGTGGAGATTGTGCAGTCCTACACATACTTGGTGCAGTATTCACAGGGCCAGTTTTCACGATCAGCCAGAGCACGACTCACACAAGGGCATGGTGCTTTGGCTCGACTAGAGCGACAATGCTTCCAGGCGCACTTCTAGGATCCACCGACAGAGTGTTGGCTTTTCGACACTCTAGTGAGGCCGACTGCCATGTATGCGGCACCTTTTTGGGGGTGTGATATTTCGGCAGTAGAATGGAGGAGATTTGAACGGCTACACGTGGTTATGGGCTCTACGATGATTCAGAGTAAGCCCTCAGTCCCTGAGTTTGCCATGACCCCTGACAATCCCTCTCCAGGTTGATGCCATTTTTCAGACAGTGAATTTCCTCCACAGAGTTTGGGACCTACCTCGTACGAGACTTCCGAGGCTGGCACTAGAGTCCTCCGTACGCCTAGCAGAGAGGGGGTAGGTACAGCATGGTTTGCACGCATCACCACATCGTTTGCCAATCACGGCATTCAGATGGAGGCTTCCCCCATTTCAGTATAGCATGGATGCACCCCCATTTCAGTTGATCCCACGGGATGAGATTAACCGCATCATACGGTTAGATCTCCTCCAGCTCCACACATCTCGCACTTGGGGGGGGGACCAGGAATGCCCCACCAAGACCCAACTCTACTATGACCACTTTCTGAGAGCATCGGAGGATGTACTCATCATCAGACCTCAGTATCTCGAGGACAGAGGAGTCTCACACGCACTGAGGATTGCCATCGGACATATGCAGGTCTCGTTTCATCAGCTGAGGGTCTAGGTAGGGAGAGTTGCACGCATACCCAGAGAGCAACGGACTTGCAGGTTGTGCACGATGGGGGCGGTCGAGACAGAGGAGCACTTTCTATGTGTCTGCCCAGCCTACTATGAGATCCGAGGGTGCTACCACTGCCTTTTTCAGAAGGGGTACAGCTTTGGTCCACTCTCACGACTAATCCACTTCCAAGACCAGGTCTGTATTGGGCTCTACCTAAATGGAGATGCGACAACACAGGGAGACACTACTACGACATATCAAAGAGCAACAGGATGGGACCCCCGCACCACAAGGTACCGAGGTAGACTGAGCGCATAGACAAGTCACGGATTTCTATGCATTTGACTCAACCCCAAGGCACTCTGGGATAGAGGAGGAGCTAGCCGACATTAGAGATATATGGATTGGTGGAGAGAGCCGACGCAGCACTGCTAGGCGGGGGACATAGAGACTGTACACGGCACGACAGGCGACCAGAGCACACACGATCGAGGTTCAACCTATTTCAGCTCTCCTTAGGGGAGATCGACCAAGGCGAGGCGTCACCCTTGACGCAGCTCATCGGATCCAGAGATCGAGGAGACCACGCCCTCCACCACCACGGAAGACATCCCGACAGATGCAGATACGTGAGCTCTTTGCATCTCATCAGAGAGCCACCATGGAGCCTGGATACGTGGAGCCGGTTCATGCACTTGGGACTCTAGCTCTGAGCACTTGATATTTTCATGCCACCCTCATGCTATTTTGCTACTTTTTTGCTATTTTATACTAGTATAGCATTTTAGTACTCAACAAGGGCCTTAGTGAGCCCTTTGCCCCAGCCCACAGTGGTCTGTATGAGTTGCTTGATTCCATACTTTGTCCCATAGGCCTCCTACGGACGTTAATCTCTCTCTCTCTCTCTCTCTCTCTCTCTCTCTCTCTCTCTCTCTCTCTCTTGCCACATCACTGCTAACATGTGGCAATGCCACATCAGCACATCAAGGCTCCCTTGCTGCGGTCACACGGGCTCCCACCGGATTGGCTCCAACTTGACAGAAAAGTGCAGAAGCAGAGAAAACATGTGAAGATTCTCTCTATTACTGCATTTTCCAGTTCACCAAATAAACAAGGGCAGATACTTACATTGCACAATGCCTACACGAGCATGTGTGGAGGACATTTGGGGGAAACAAGCACTTGAAAATGCCATGACAGCTTAAACAGCAGGGACCACTCCAAACATTACGTCCAATGTCCTCACCAGCCTCCAAAAGATATGCCTTGCATTGATTGAAAGAATCAATAGCTTTTATTCTACTTATGTGGCCCTCCTTGCGGAGAAGGCACATGTAGATAAAACACTAGCTGAAGTGAAAAAGCATGGAGGGAAAATGCAGGAGGAATGGAGGAAAGAAAGGGGCAAAAAGGAGGAATGGGAGAATGAAAAGGGTGAATGGATATGCAAACAAGCTCCAGGACAGGGTACATGCTTTGGAGATTGAATTGCAGCAAATAAAGGACATGAAAGCACCCCCGGAAGGAAATTGCAAAGCAATGGAGGAGCTGAAAACAGAAAATGCCACTCTCAAGAAGGACATTGCCACCATACAGGAAACAATGCAAGGCACAAATGCTGAGCTTAAACAACAAATCAGCAAAGGGGAAGCTAAGATGTTGGAATGGAAGGATGTGGTCAAAAAGGGCACAACATCCCCCAAAAAAGAATTTATCTCCGAAGCACTTGAGGAGGAAAAAAGGACCACCAGCAAAGCATTAAATGTCTTAGTGAGGGGGCTTCGAGGATAGCGGCACGTCACAAATTTTTATGCATTCAAGTCAGCTCCAAGACACAGTGGGGTGGAGGAGGAGGAGCTAGCTGCTATGCGAGTAGCCTGGATTACCAAGAGAGAACTGCAGAGGCCACCCACGACACGGAGACCACCCAGAGCACACTCGATTTTGAGGTTTGCCCTATCACAGCCTTCATCAGAGGGGACCGCCCAAAACGAGGGGTCACTCTGAACATAGCTCAACAGGTTTAGAGATCGAGGAGACCACACCCCCCTCCGATGCCACAATATGAGACAGCTAGACAAACTCAAATTTGAGACATTTTCACCGCTCATAGACGAGCCACCACAGTGCCCGGTTTCGGTTTCTGAGTTTCTAGTCCAGTTCCAGTTCTCAACCTTCTCCCGATAGCAAATAGCACATGATATGATATATTATATTTATTTATTTTTGTACTTGTTTTTGTTTGAGCCAGTGAGCTCTTTTTATTTCAGCACAGTACTCAGCAAAGGGTCTTAGCGTGCCCTTTGCCTCAGTCCCTTGTGGCGTTTATTTATTTTTGTACTTGTTTTTGTTTGAGCCAGTGAGCTCTTTTTATTTCAGCACAGTACTCAGCAAAGGGTCTTAGCGCGCCCTTTGCCTCAGTCCCTTGTGGCTTGTATGAGTTTTTCTCTTTGGTGTCACTTTGTCCCATAGGCCCGCGAGGCTTTCTGTGGACGTTAATATATCTTTCTTTCTTTTCTCACACACACACACACACAAGTGTGCAGGAGCGCGCGTGCGATGCGTGTGTCTCTGAGTGAGAGAGAGAGAGAGAGAGTAGAGCGTGTGTATTTATGTGGGGCTTTTTCTTTTTTTGCCCGGGGTAGGGGGGGAGAGTGGAAGGGGGGGTAGATAGACATTTGTACGTATGGCCCATCATGAAATATGTTGCATTCCTTCTGCAGCCATCCTGACAAACTAGGCTGGCACTCCCCCCTCAAAGGCTTAATTTGTACCCCCACCCAAAAAAGAAAAAATAAGAAAAAAGCATGCATGTGACACTTTGGATGGAGCATCTATCCATATACCACCCATCACTACAATCATTTATTGCATTCTATTGCTTGACATGGGCTTTTCAAACAACCAATAAAATCTAGCTTTGGATGACACATCCACTCAAAGGGGAGCTCCAAAATGTGGGTTTTCTTTTCACCGCCTTTAGTGCTTCACTAGGTGAACCTTGGTGTTCCAATTCACCACTTAGGAGTCAGACTCAACTTGGGCACACTACAATTCAATGAATCTTGGAGTACCTTTATTATGAACCCCAGGTCATAGCATGAGCTAGCATTAATGATGCCGTTAGGTGCGAGTTATGGACCCTTTAAAAGGGGTGGGTTATTATTTTCAAGTATGGGTGCCCATAGAATAAGGACACCCTTGGGTGAGTCTATATATGAGTTGAAAGCCCATTCACAGGATGGATTCCTTGAGATATCAGGACCTTAACCAAGCCTACGCCTAATTTGGCCCAACACCTGGACTGGTGGACTCCCCGTGGTATGGGACAAGGGGGTTATGGCCAAGTATGCAGGGCGGTGCTCAGGTCACATCAGGCTCAGAGGGTGATCCTTTATATTGGATCTACGGCTAGGTGGTAAGCTTGCCAACTCTCGCAAATGGTCTTCCTAATCTATGGTTGTTTTGCAGGACTTGCTGTCATAGTAGAACCTAGACTCACCCCAAGCTTGGGCCTAGCTAACCCTTCCCTTGGGTGCCCACCCATTTCAACCCTCATTTAATTAGACACCCATGCAAGACTCAAATTTAAATCCTAACTTCACGAAGTTAGGACACATCTCATGCTTCAAAATGGACACATACGACCTTACTAAGAGCACTTAACAATAGTAGAGCTCCAGTTGAAGCAACTCCAAGTATACTTCAATATAAGTGTGGTGGCCCAACTACAAAATAACAATGGTAAAAGTACAATGTTTCAAACCAGACATTATTTGCTAATTCAACATTCTCCTAAGTATTAGTTTGTTATCTTTTACATGACTCTGAATATTACAAAGCGCATTTTGTAAACTATCCACCACATTGATCTCTCTTGGGCAATATTTGAACTCTCTTGGAAGCATGTGACCCCAATCTCCCAACATCTTTTGACCTATGATGGAGAGGCTCTTATCGAAGCAGCCATTTACAACAATAAATTTGTTTAAAGTTTACCTTTCTTTCAATCCATTTTCCTAAAGTGCATAGAAATAAAAAGGGAGAAAAATTCAACGTGTGCCAATTTAAATGAAAATAACTTTAGAGAAAAATACCTCCAACTTGTCCTCTTTTGCACGATGATCTTTGGGAAGCAATCGGTACTCTTCCGTCAAATGAACACATTCTTGAACATTCTCTGGTGATACAAAATCTAATGCCACTTTGATGCAAGACTGCAAGTCAAAATAATTGAAAAGATACACATCAATCTTCACGAGTCTCTGATTTTTTAAAGATGATGCACGTAACCAAACAACATCAAAATTCATAGAAAGAAATGTAGAGCACAAAACATTTTCTTGGTACGGATGCATTCAATGAACTGATTTTTTCATTACTAATGGAATCTGAAAGAATAAGCATGGAAATTTAAAGACCTCGATCTCAATCCAACTCAGAACAAGTTTAGTGCACTAAGACATTAGATGGTTAAGGACTTCACATGTTTTTACCTCGGTCTTTGCTCTTAAGCACAAGTCCAAAGTTTGCAATCTAGTCAAACACTTAATGGCCTTGGTTGAAAATCAATCTAAATAGAGGTTGTAGTTCGGAGATGGGGAGATGCATGCTAAAAGAAAAAGGGCTGCCACACAAATTTTGGATCCAAGCCATTATGTGCTCAAATCCGATTTTGAGAGGTGTCCCATGGAGGCACTTAAGGTCATGACACATTATCAAGTACGGTTTGGTCGTGGGCTATTTCCACACATTCAGTTGTGTAGCATATGCACATGTGCCTAAAGAATTGTTTGGCGAACTTGATGACAAGGCAAAAAAGTGCATCTTTATTGGCTATAGCAGTGAAAGCAAGGAGTATAGACTTTATAATCCAGTCACCATTGCTGAAAATGCAGATCTGCCCATTCCTCGTTTTGATAGGGTCCTTCTAAGCCCTCTAGCAGTGTTGCTGCCCGATCCCTTTGATGTTGCACCTAATATGCCACGTGGAAATCAGAATTTGCAGCAAGATACTCCAAAGTTGATCAGTTCTACCTATCGTTCCTAGGAAGAGATTGATGATGCCATAGCACATGAAAGTATAGCAGTGCAAGACGTAAGATCGGTACCTCGTTGGCTACTCCGGACTCTTGAGGACAGCGAGCTTTCAGCACCACT